>NC_142176.1:2516928-2816928 GCF_026936395.1 Plectropomus leopardus | reverse complement strand
TCAAAAAATGTGTGCCTACAAATGGAGTTTTACTGTTCAGTCTCTGCAAATCCATCTTGGAAAAAGCTCAATCTGACACACACACACACACACACACACTCCCCAGCGTATAACCGACATTTGTGTTTATTGACACACACATGCTGTCTCTCGTTCTCTCTCAAACACAGACACACAAACATGCACACCAACTAGTCTACAATATTTCATGTACATGTGTTTTCCTTCACCTGATTGTTTCCTCTGCTTTGCCTTTAAAGAGACATTTCGATCAAACTATTTAACCCTTTGAAACTGGAGCAAATTGGCTTGAATTCTTAAAAAAAAACAAAAAAAGATGGACAAGATATGGCCTAAAATTTTGCAAGAGATCCATAAATAGTTGCAATAAAATTACCTTATTACATCAAATAATCTCCACCAGCTAATGTCAAGATCAATTTCTTGTCAGCTTTTATTCTTTTTTTCCAAATTGTGGGACATTTTTCGTTGAGTTGCTCACTATCTTTTCTCCCATGTTTTCAAAAGAAATCAAACCAGTTTTCTCAGTTTTTTTCCTCAGGTCGAAGCACAAGAAGATTGATCCAGGTGTTAAAGGGTTAAATGAACAACTGCCGCTAACTTTCGGTGGCCCATCCACTGGCGCACCCTTAAGATCACGTGTGTTACAACAACCCCGTCTTGATTCCAGCGTCACGCTCCCAGCCAGCAGGTTTATCTCTCCCCTCCTCGCAGGCCAGCGTTGTTGTCGTAAATTCTCCATCACAGCCAATGTCACAACACATTGATTCAATCATCAAAGCTAATGTGGCTAACCACTGTGCCTATTTTTTGATTACATTTTAATTGTCTCCATAATAAAAGTGTCAGGAAGTCCTCTGCTGAGCACCGTGGACACAAATCAAAGACCTGAGAGAAGAGTAGTTGTGTTTTACAAAACCTCGACTGCCATTTTTTATAAGCGAGCAACTTACTTTCTGTAAGTCTTATCTGTTGGTTCATATGTTTGCACACTGACTGACAGGATTCCTACAGTTTAAGGCGAGTTAGATTTAAATTGAAATTTAAATGAAAATTAAGGCCAATTTTACTGTAGCCATAACTGAGACTGCTGGATTTCAGCAACACTGTATAGAACTGTAAGTCTCTTACTCCCTCATTTTAATAGTCTGATTAGTCTGATGATCCACAGGAAATGAATACAGACACAACAGCACCTTGGCTCTCTGTGTTGGCATACACCCCAACATTGTTTGGAAATCTGTTGTTGCTGGCCCCGGAGCTGCTTTTATTACTCTTAATTTTTATCACTGTTTCTGTTGTAATGTAATCTTATGTTGTCTTGGACTCCAGGAAGATTACTTGTTGCCTAGGAGTCAGCTGATGGGGATCATTATAATAAATGATATAAACAATATCAGACGGCAGATTTCCATACACCCTTAACTTGAAATTGCAAATATAAAATATTCCTAATGAAAAAACATTCATGTTGCCCATGTATCTCAAAAGAAGGTTTTTGTGCTCACATGAGGTGGTGTATCAGGTGATTTGAAAAAGCCAAATTTCTCAAAACTGCATTGGAAACACTTCTTTGGCTTTTCTAGGTCACATGATGCTATGGCTATGTGCTTGTCAGTAAGAACTGGCTCCCTCATGATGCAGCAGGAGCTACAAGAGCTGTTATTGCATCACATAACTCCGAGAAAGTTGAGAAGATCATCTGGAAGTTTTGAATCCACAATTCCTCTGTAAAATCGTGAACTATCAGCTCCCAGAAATCCCTCATACGTGGCCGCTCCCATGTGTAACGGACTCGCATTGCCATTATCGCTCACATAACACGCCTTAGATTGGAAATAATGATGGCTAGTGCGGTGGCTGCAATAGAAATAAAGCTGCTAATGTTGTGAACATCCATCACCATGCTTCATTGAACGTTATCAACAGAAAAGAAGTCGCAGAGCATCACTCAGTGGAAATGCAGTCGCCTCGCAATTGTGTTTTCTCAACATTTTGAAAATATTGCTTAAGTTTTGCACAAATCTGTCATGGAAACCTGCCTTTATAAACAGATATCTGCATGTAAATGATAGATACATTTAAAACAAAGCTATACTAAAGCTAAGTTGTCGTCAGATAGCCGATGGGGTTCGAGATTGCATTTCGACCTGTTTGTTCCACCTCTGTGCATGGACTGTTTACTTGCTGTTCAAACATGATTGGTCACCACTATTCAGACTACAAACTGAAACCAGAATGGTTAAGTGTTATGTTTGTTTGTTTGGTTTGAATAAGCAAGTTTTAATAACATACAAAATTATGATGGTGAACATGGTAAACTTAATGCCCACACTTCAATCTGACTTAAATTTATTGTTCTTCTTATTTTCAGAATCCTATTAACAATTGTTTGGTCAGACTTTGTAACCTCGTAGCAACAGGGTAATCCCACTTAGAGTTTCAGCTGAAACACTGGCAGGTCTGTGCAGACAGGCTGCTGTCAGCAGGCTCACTGGGTGTTTTTCTTGCAGACCTTTGTCTCTATTGAGAACACTCTGACAGGGTTTTATTTTGCAGTAGCAGAGGGTCTGGTCAAATTTCTTCTTATTCTTCTGCTTCACAGCAATAAATTGTCAAGGTTCATGTGCTTGAAACTCCTTGCACACACACATGTGGAGGGTTTTCTGTGGTGCGCCATCACTTGAGGTTTCCAGTGTTTGTCCTCTGCTCATCTGCAGCAATATGACTTTCAGATCCAACCTCTGGAAGCACAGATCCACAGGAAATGAATACAGACAAGGAGTAAGGCTCCATCACTTTGTGTAAGAGAACAACCCTCTCTGGCAAATTCATTGTCCACACACACTACATGCACGCACAAGTTGGAAGAAATATTTCACTGCTGCACTGCTTTTCCATAAAAGATGACATGCTTTTGTAATTGGTGCTACATGACCAGAGAAAATAGGACCAAAAAAAGGCTTTGGCATTCACATTTGCTCAAAAGGTGGAAAACCTACAATAACCAGAATGCACTGCACCATATTGCACTATAAAAATAGCCTCTATCAAACTAGTCCTCCTTTTCCACCAAAATTAAGGCTTGTATGTGTGTTTTTTAAAGCCAGGAAAAGTATAGGTTGTATAAATTAATGGATGCTGCTACTGTGACATCACCCATTTGATAGTGGTGGAGGAGGTCAGTCAAAATGTTCAGTAGTAACTTTCTTTCTTAATCATTCTTTCTTTCTCTCCATGCCATCTAATTTTGAACAATGTCAAAGTTTGGAAGGAGTCGCAAGTTTTAAAGGCATTTGAAAGCCATGCATCATGGAATCGTGTCAGAAAAGTGCCGCAAATTAGCACGTCCACTTGGGTGTCATATTTCAGCCCATTCTCATTCCAGAGTCGTCAAATACCGCCGCTTTGTCAGTGATTTCGGCGTCAGACACCGACCCTAAAAAACACCTTTTGAAGTGGCATGATATGATGACAGGGAAGTCAGTTTGTAACTCGGTCAGACGGCACCCGGAGTGGCGTCAGTTCATAATGGATGGCACCTGTCACGGCCATACAACACGTAACTGGACACTTTGAAATGCTGCTACGTAATAGAAGGAGCTCATAGATCCACATAGAACAGGCGGGAAGGGTGATAGATAGGTCCAACAAACCCCAGACATTTACCCATTTATTTTGAAAAAGATTGTGCGCATCTAACAAGCAGAAACTGTTAGAATTTCCTGAGAAAGTGGAAATGTAATTTGTAAAGACACAATGCATTTACAAAACTTACACGTACATTATTTGATTGTTGACTTGTGTGAACCCGTGTGCTGTTAGACGCTGTGCAAGTTGAAACAGTCATAAACAGAAACAGTCTTTTATTATTTTAAGACATTTTCAGACCCAAAAGAAATGTGCAAGTGAGGGAAAGATTCTGTCAACATACTGTTTTGTCTGAAGCAAATGCGTTTTCTCTGCTGAAAAGAAAGCTGGAATATAAATGGAAAAGAAATAACACAGTTAGAGCAGTTAAGAGCAGCGGAGAGAAAGCTGTGAGCAGAGATGCAAATGACATTTCTATCACGGTGACTACCAGGATAAATGTACGAGTCCTTGCTTCCTGTTTGATATGAAATTACTTTTCTTAACTAAAGAAC
The DNA here is from genome assembly GCF_026936395.1 of Plectropomus leopardus. NCBI lineage: Eukaryota > Metazoa > Chordata > Actinopteri > Perciformes > Serranidae > Plectropomus > Plectropomus leopardus. Next base: position 2,812,762 of record NC_142176.1, on the reverse strand, counting down.
GGCTGCTTTCTGTCCAGTCTCTTTCAATAGAGGCGATTAAGATTGGAGTCTGATTCGCCTCACAGAGAAGAGCGAACTGTTTCCTTCTCATTGAGCGAATGCTCTGAAGTGTGCTCTTTCAGAGCAAGGTCACTGTACGGCAATTTAATGACATAAATGTACTATGCAAGTGTGCTGTTTGGAGAAAGTCTTTTTCAGGTCTTCATAATTGTGATAAATTCAAAGAAAACGGTTATGTAGGAATTATCATAATTTCTATCTGGTACATGTAAAAATAAAGTATATAGAATATCAGTTAGGTAAAACTGGTGCATATCATTTTGTGGCTATGGAGATAAATAAAATGGATGTATTTAAAGAAATAACCTTAACGTATATTCAGTCAGTAACAAAGAACAAAAGTGTAAAACAAATATGTTCTAAAGATGTGAACTAACAAGAAATTTGTGTCACAATTAGTTTCCCCTTCTTAATGTCTTTATTGGTTTAGGATCTTATAAGTAATTTTACTATTTGCGTAGTAAAGCAGGCTTAAAAGAATACTTCATATGCAAAATGACCATCTGTACAATTACTTGCAGCATGTTTTGTTGAATTCATGAAGAAAACTTGTGTTTTCTCACAAAACTCCACGGAGAACGGAGAATCCAAAAACGGCAAACAGTCTTTGTGAGTTGAAGTAAACAGGTTTATTGTTACAGAACAGCAAAACTATATAAAGACATCTGTTTGCAAAGTCAAAGTCAACAAAATATAAGTTAGTTTGTTTTAGGTTTTTTTTTCACCATAACTGTAAGTGCTGTTATGAGCAAATATTGAAATTTAAAATCTTCCCCTCTCTCTCTCTCTTTCTCTCTCTCTCTCTCTATTTCTCTCAACATGCAGCCTCAACAAGCCACGACAACTGTGACGCAGCAGGAACAGCATCATACTGAACGTGCTGGCACACACACACATACACACACACACACAGTGAGAGAAAGAAAACATTTGCTTGTATTATTCAAAATCAAATTATCCAGAGTGGATATTGTGTTGTTGTTTTTCTTTTGTTTGCTTTGTTTTCTCACCAATTTTGTGTTCATCTGACTTCAATAAAATACAAAAAAACACTTTCCACTAAACTTGAAACAGAAGAAAGAGAGACTGTTAAGTTATTGAAATTTAGCTACAGAAAAACAACACAAACTGCACGGCACGTCTTTCACTTATTCGCCCAGACAGAATTGATCTAATTACTTCAAAGCTTTCACTGTTCGGCTGAGGCTCGGTCACTGGGTGGATTATAGAGCAAAGCACTTCAAAAACTGTAAACCGCAGTTAGCTGACTTAAATCTTAACCCTGTATTGCACAGAGTGTTATATTGTTTCAGGATGACTAGAGTTTATTATGTTATTTTTTGCTTTCTCAGCACGCCCGTCAGAAAACTTTGAGAAAATGCATAAATGAATGCATTTTCAAAACCTCCAAAAGATATAGATACAGACCTTACCTAGAAGCTCAGTCAGCAGAAGAAAATGTTGGCACTGAAAATGTTAGATTTGCATATTTTATACATATCATGTTGATGATTCTAATATTATGAAGTTTATGAGCTAACTTTGGCACTGGGACGTGGAGGGGATGGTGGATGACAAGTTGCAGATCACTGTTCAACACCAACACATAACACCACCAGTTGCGTTTTAGCGTGTTTTGTAGCATCTCCCTTCTATGGAAATACAGAAGACTATAGAAGACAGAAGACACCAAACATTTAATGTTTTTCAAGGAGTTATTTAGGCATTAAACACTGGTGTTTTGTAGAGACCTGTTGCTTTTCCAGCTGCTTTTTAGGCTCCAAACGCAGGTATATGTTGCAATTTGTGTTTGTTTTTCCAGTGATTTTAAGACACCAAACATGGGTGATTTGTAGTGACCCACTGATATTTTGTTTTGTAGCAACCTGTTGCTTTTCCAGCAGTAAATGTTTTTGTTATGACTTGTCTGTGTTTTTAAAGGCACCAAATGTTGGTGTTTTGTAGTGACCTGTTAATAATTTTCTAAGATTTTTTTAGGCATTAAACATTGGTGTTTTGTAGCAACCTGTTGCTTTTCCAGCTGCTTTTTAGGCACCAAATGGGGGCATTTTTTAGTGACCCTTCTGCATTTTTCCAGCAGCAGCAGATTTTTAAAAAGCTAAGGAAAAAATATATTTATAATTATCATAATTACATATTTAAAATTAGGTTAGAGAAATATTATAATATTAAGTTATTTTCCCAAGTCATCCCATCTTTTTTTAATTTATATTTTTCTTTCCTTTTTGTAGAATTGAATTTTAAGGTACATTTTTGTTCATTTTTTTTATTTCTTGCTTATTTCAGGTTATTTCCTCTTTCATTGCTCATCGCCTTCTTCCCATATTTCTGAGAGAAATCACGCTAATTCTGCATAGGTTTCAAAGGGTAAATGCCCAACGCAGGTGTTGCAGATGCTCAAATGACCACAGCAACGTCTGGGGGAAACATCACAGAGGCATGTGCACTCCTCCTCATGCGCACCAGCAGCCTGAGTGGTTTTCATAGAGCAGGATTTGATACAAATGGGGGATTTTATGTGAATTAAGCCTCTGGGACTGTCTGTTTTAGGCAGTATAGATTATCTAGATGCCCTTAATGTAAAACGGCAGCTCTGACAGATACAGTAAGTCACTTACTGAGTGTGTGTGTGTGTGTGTGTGTGTGTGCGTGTGCAGGGAGAAAAAAAACAGTTTATTATGTGGAAGCCAGTAGCAGTGAGAAAAAAGACATGACAGTGGCATACTGGAGATAGAGAGAGAGAAAGAGAGCGAGAGAGAGCGCAGAGGGGGGAGGGCGCCCAGAGACCTCTCGCCTCCTCGCGATGCGCTCTCGACGCACACCAATCCACGGGAAGCCTCCAGGTCGGTGACAGCTGGCAGACGAGAGAAAGAGAGAGAAGGGGAAACCACGCACACAAGAAGGGGACAAGGCTCTTCCCAGAAATCATCTTCATCCTCTGGGCGAAGTCGCCCTCCGCGTCTCCTCTCCGGCTGTTGCAGCGCACACAGGATCGGTTATGTGATGGGTGTTGGAGCGGAGCCCGGGAGAGCTTTCCTACGCAGGGGAAGCTGGGTGATGATTAAGAGCAGGTTTCTGCCGCTGACTGGGAAGTTCGGTTTCTACTTCCAGACGACGCTCAGTGGGGAATAAATGATCCAGCGCATTCACAGAGGGGATTAAAATCACTTCTTTGACTTCTTTGCTGCAGAATTACTCTTCTTCTTCCTGCGCTGATGTGGTTTTAATGATGCTCGAGCTCACCTCGGGATTGTACATGTTGCCTGGCTGATGCTGCGGCTGCCTCTGGATTCTTCTTCTTCGATGCCCATATTTGGAGTTATTTGAGTAACAACACATCCAGGTCAAATGACCGTCTAATGTCCGTGCAGAGTGTGACGAGCCTTGGTGTGACATGGAAAAGACGGGACTATACAGCCTCCTTTATTACTTCATTCTCAATTCGCCCTTTATGATTTGTGCAAATGGTAAGTGAGAGCCCAGAGAGGAGGCAAAATGGGGAATAAAATACATGTTTTGACGCGCAAAGCTATAACTTGAAATAAATGTCAGCTGTGTGCAGGATTAAACATCCCCTGCCAGTGCTGGAGTAAGCCTGCAGTTTTTTTGTGCACATTTTTTTGTTGAAAAATCTAATAAAAGATGAAAAACAAAAGATGACCCAGCTGTGGCCATATCACAGCATCATGATAAGGTAGAGAATTACTCCATTATTTGATCACATAAAGCCTGAGGCAGATTGTAGGTCACAGGTGCTCCAGTAAAACCATTTCAGTCTATAAATCACACGTAATGGGGACTATAGGGGGAGAGCTTAAACACACACAGAGTGTGCATGATGGCAGCAGAATGGATGGCCAAACAACAGGCCAAACTCTGGACTGTTTTTTGGTTTTATGCAAGGTGTTTCTCACGCACACTCATTTGTTAATCTGTGCCTCTGCTGTTGTGCCTCTCTATGCTAAAAGCTGCATTCACTGAAGTCCCTAAAGATGTGAGTGTGGGGGAGGGAGAGGACGTGGAGATGCCCTGCGCCTTCAAGGCCGTCAGCGCGGCGCCCATGTCTCTGGAGATCCAGTGGTGGTACCTGAAGGAGGATGTGCCTAAAGAACTGCCTCACGAGCTGCAGATCAGCGCCCCGGCCAGCAGAGCCAAGGTAGCTGCAGCACTGACGACGACACAGATGCAATTAGTTAATTACACATAACTCATAACTCAGGTTCAAATGTGTGCACTGACATTTTCCATATCTGCCCTGTGTGACCTGCACATATTCTTTGGACATCTGCACACTGAAACCTCTTTTAAGCAAAATAGTTGATTATTTTCCAGCAGCTTTTTAAACGCACCAAATGTGATTTAAGTCATCCCATCTGTGTTTTTCCAGCATCATTTTAGGCTCTAAACAAAGGTGTTTTTGTGGTGATTCAGTGTTTTTCTAGCAGCTTTTTAGGCACCAATCAGGGGTGTTTTGTTGCCACTAGTCTGTGTTTTTGCTGAAGCTTTTTAGGCACCGAATGTGAAAGTTTTACGGACCCCATCTGTGTTTTTCCAGCGTTTATTTTAGGCACCAAGCTTGGATGTTTCTTAGCAACCTGTCAGTGGTTTTCCACTAACATTTTAGGCTTAAAATGTGGGTGTTTTGAAATGACCAGTCTTGTGTTTTGGCAGAGGCTTTTTGTGATGTTTTCTAGTGGCCTGTCAATGTTTTTCCAGCAACATTTTAGGCTCTAAATCTGTAGAGACACCAAACCTGGCTGTTTTGTAGTGACCAGTCTGTGTTTTTGCACAGGCCATTTAGGCACCAAGTGTGGATGTTTTTAGTGAGCAGTCAGTGTTTTTCCAGTGACATTTTAGGATCAAAATGTAGTTGTTTTGTAACAGTTCATCAGTGTTTTTCTAGCAGCTTAGTAGGCACCAAACCTAGGTGACCAGTCTGTGTTTTTGCAGAGGCTTTTTAAGCATGACATGAGTCTTTTCAGCAACCACATCTGTGTTTTTCCAGGGACAATTCAGTCTCCAAATGTGGGTGTTTGGTAACAACACATCAGTGTATTTCCAGCGGCTTTGTCGGCTCCTTTGAAGGGTGTTTTGTTGTGACCAGTCTGTGTTTTTGAAGAGGCTATTTAGGCTGTTTAGGATGTTTTTTTAGGGACATTTTATGCTCTAAATGTAGATGTTTTGTAGCAACTCGACATAAAAACAACAAACAAAAGTGGTTGTTTTTACCAGGACATTGCTGCCTTTCCTGCTGTTTTTTGCTCCCAAAAACCATGTATTTTAAGCCAAAATAAAAAAAAAATTCCTAACCATTACCAAGTAGATCTTGTGCCTAAACTTACCACATTAATCAGAGCGTTACTGAAATGTGAAGGTTGATTGTAAAAATCCATGGTTGGCTCGTCACACTCAGTAAGGACATTGATGGTATGCATAGATATTAGTTACACTTCTATCTATAAATTGCCAGTAATCAACATTTTCACACTTTGCATACAGGCATTCACACTGTCCTATATTTATTTTTTTAATCCACAAACTGCAAATTCTTGACAAGCAGACAGTTTGTTTGATCTCCAGCATTTTTCTGCATTTTTAAAGAACCACCAGTGTTTGAATCTCTTGCTTTTGTCAGCCATTAATCCCATGCATTACTCAGGAGGACGAGGGCGATGTCACTCCGACTGCTGAAAGGGCACTTGTTGGTTATCAACACCATTACATTCCTCTCAGGTCCGCTGCATAAAACCGCCATGATAGGATATTGTGGCAGGACGCAGTGGGAATTACTTTTCCCTCCAGCATGACAAATCAGTCTCTTTCAGTTGTCTGAGGAGTCAGGGACAATCACATCTGCGGCGTTTCCTCTGCGGTTTAAGCACATTAAAACATGCAGCAGGGGTAAAAAGTGCAGAGGGAGAAGGCGAGAGAGAGAGAGAGAGAGAGAGAGAGAGAGAGAGAGAGGTTATCAATGGCGTCTTTGAGAAATGCATGCAACCAGCTCTGCTCATGCCGTTTGCTCCATCAACCAAATGAATCTTGTCTTATTGTTGCCAGTAATGTTCCTCATATAACAGCTGATGTTCTGTGCATCGGTAAACATGTTGTTGACGTGTGATTCATGGTGCTTTCTTCTTTCAGGTCGCTCCAAGGGAAGCCACAAAAATCAGTGTAAGTGTCCACTTCCTTCACTGCACAGACTTGATTAGCAGACTTTTATTTTTTAAAAACGACACCGAGGGCTATCATTTTGATAAATGACGTTCATATTTATTTGACAGAACATCACTTAGCATATCTTAAGAGAAAGAAATCCTGACATGGTGGAGTGCATTAGGATCAAAACGTCGAATTTGACATTTCTTCGGCTGACAGACACGCTCCTCTCTTCAGGCTGAATTACTGCGTCTATTCTTGATGCCACGACTCCATTAAAGGCCAATGACTGGAACATCTGACACTCGCGCTGTAGGATACTAATTAGTGCACTTACATGAAGTACAATGTGTACACTATGTACTTACATGATTCTACAAACAAGCAGACAGACAAAAACACGAATATTTACAGACAATGAATAACATGAAGCAAAAGAAATGGTCAAACATATGATGACTTTGTTTACATGTTCAAAAAGAAGAGAGAAAAACCGTATTTAATCCTGACCCTTTTCCATAAGTCATTGATTCATAATTAACCAACTTTCTTATTAATTCAATCCATGATCTAATTAATACAACATATATGCATACACTCACATACCCCAAATCAAATATCTACATTTTTTAATTATTTACAGAAAAATAGTAAAGTAAAATTTGGGGGAAAAAATTCAGTAACCAAATAAATATTAAGTAACCCCTTAAACCCCTGGTGATTGTTGAAACCCCTCTTCATCCTTGTACTTTATAAAAATCATGTTTTTACACATTATTTTTTATTCTCAACTCAAACATCCAAATCACAAGATTTTACAGCTCATCTTTTTCTGCTCGCTGAATTGCAAACAGGTTGAGCATTGTCTCCAACATGTGACGACAGATTGTTGCTCGCCAAAATATATGCTTGCTAGATGTGCCTGTTTGTTCATTTGCCATCTTCTCTATTTATTTATTGCACTAAAAATGAACTTAACCAGCATGTTTAGAATCTCCAGGCTGACACTGGCGGGCTCTATCACCAGCTGATCGACTGAGTTATTGATCACACTTTGTGAATGTAGGGTACCTCAGGAAATGAGTTAGCATTTCAGCACCTCTGGTTCTCTCGTCTCAAAGTCAGTGGGTTTTTTTCAGTGTTTCTTTGGTTAAAGGTCTTTATGTTTGTGGTTAACACAAGCTGAAGAGACCTTCATGTTTTCTTCTACGACAGTAAATACATCAGTAAATACCCCACTGTGAACTTTGAAGCTTTTATGTGTCTTAAATGAGGCGGTTGCTAACCAGGGACTAAGGGGCCAGTTTCTATGGCAACGCTTTTTGCATGAAACGTTAAACTTGATTTTGCCTTTTATTCACTTGAAAGTTCTGGGGGCCTGAAAGCGCAAACTTTTGACAAAGGGTTGCAGAGTGTAATTTTGTGAAAACACCGACCCCTCTGACACCGTGTAACTTGGTAATGCTCAGATCTTGTGAGAACAGTGACATCATGGCCGCAGTTCGTGCATACGCATGGTGTTCCAGACAAACAGCCACGTGCGAGTTGGAGGACAACAACAACTATGGCGGACTTCCGAGCTGTGTTTCTGCTGCTGGCTCTGAGTTTATTAACGCTGTTGGTTATCCTGCATCGTCGTCTTCTTGTTTGCTTATACTCACCGCTCTGTAGAAGAACGCCTTCATGCGCAGACACGTTATGTTCTTCTATGGTGTGTCATTACAAAGTTACATTGCCAACCCCTGGCCTGGCATGCATACTACAGCAATTTTGTTTTTTGGATTGTTTTTAGGATTGTTCTCATAATGGTATTATATGAACGTGGAGTAGTTTTTAATGCAAAGGAAAAACCTTTGTGTTTTTAGAAGGTCCATTTTTCATCTAAGAGTGGCCTAAATGAGACTACAGGACGTCACCACACCGAGCAGCACCAAACATGACTGTACAGGCTGTTTGTGGGGGCAACATTAAGTCATGTGACCGTGGTAGAGTTCATTTATAGCCTAATGTTCACTTTTTACTCCTGGCGATCTTAAAAGTTGTGCTAATCTGTCATAATTTGACAAGTGTAAAATGTGTTTGTGGTTCAGTCCCTTCTGCTTCATAGGCAACATGGTGATCATTGAGGATGAGAAGCATCCAGTGTTCCACTCTCAACAGAGTGCACTATCATTGGGCAATGCATTTTGCTGTGCATAAGTGTGAATGCACTTACCAGTCTCGCAATCTTGTATTTTTTGGAGCCAGAAATGACTGTATTTGTAGGAGAGGTTGGAGAAAGTTGCCCCTAATCATTACTGGTAAATTAGAGTAGATATTAGCATCTCAAACTTAAGTTCCAGAGATCATTTTTATGCATATTTATTCACAATTGTGTCTCAAATGATATGGTGGATTAGTCTGTAACTACTAGTCACTTCAGACTTCTGCTGTCCCAGTTTCTTCAGACACGTTTAATCTCATGTTTTCAGACCTCTAAAATTGTGTCAGGTTGAAACACAGAGGCAGGGTGAGCTTTGGTAATGTGTTTCTGCTGTTAAAGTGAACATTATCAGGGATAATTGAGGCTCCACAAGAACTAATGCGTAGGTCTACTGAGCAGCTAATACAAGGTCATGAGTTGGCGATTTTGCTGATGCCTGTGCCTCCACCTCCACTTATAAAACTCTTATTAAGCTGATTATTAACCCTTTGTAACCTGAGCAAATTTGTTTGATTTCTTTAAAAAAACATGGTTAGAAGGCAATATCAACATAGCAGGACTTGGTCCCAAAAAATGGTAAAAAACAAAAAAAACAAAAACAAAAACAAAGTTTAAAAAAACAAAAACATTTTTCCCTTTTTTTCTATTTTTCCAACGATTCTTCCCTTTTTTTTTTTTTTTTTTAATTTCCCTCCAAATTTGTCATTTTTCTGTCCAACACTGACTTAACAAGACATGGCACAAAAATGACCAAAACAAATAGTAAAAAATGAGAAGAACTAGCAATCTAGAAAATTAGAAAATAAGCAAAAAAGAAATAAAGACACAAAGACAGTCACCAAATATCCTGCCCTCTTTTTTTAAAACTAATTTTAGGGTAATTTTCTTGTACCATTTTGCAATCTTTTTTTTTTTTAAATTGGGACATTTCTCACCAAATTGGTCATTTCTTTTTTTTTCCCCCTGATGTTTTCCAAAGAAATCAAATTGATGTTCTCAGGCTTTAAAGAGTCAACATGCTTGTCAGAGGCGTCTGAACACAGCACAAGAAAACTGATGTTGATCCAGGTTTTAAAGGGTTAAAGTGTGTTTAAACTGGTTACTGTTTGCCACATTTGAGTGTTTCCCTCTTCTTCCTTCTTGGTTCCAGACTGTGCGTGTTCAGGGCAACGCCATCTCCCACCGCCTCAGTCTGTCCAAGGTGAAGAAGGAAGATGAGGGCGTGTACGAGTGCCGCGTGTCCGACCTGTGGGCCGACGAGACTCAGGAATTTACGGTTCACGCCATGCTGCACGTCACGCTCGGCGACGGCATGGTGGCCGAGGAGGCCGTGTCGCACATCCAGAACCGCTGGCCGCTGAGAAACACCAACACAGCTCTGGGAGGAGGCGGAGCCGGGAGGGCCACGTCAGAGCCGGGTCAGGGGCCGGCAGGAGGGCAGAGGTTAGGACAGGGGAAGCACCGGGTGCCTCAGCAGGCCCAGCCCGGCCTCCTCCCGTCCATCTCATCCACCACCACGGTGGCCAAGTCGTCAGCCTCACCGCTGCCAGGGAACGCAGCCATCCTCCGGCAGCAGCTCGGAGCCGGTGAGTGAGGGTCGGAGGGAGGGGGGACGGGGAACAGAGCCACAGTGCCCCCTAGTGGTGACAGCAGGGAGGATCCAGCTGAGATTTACAGACGGCTCAGCAGACTGTACGTGGCTGCTGAGCCGTCTACAGCTGTCTCAAGGTTCATCCGTCTTAGTAACTCAAATCTGAGTGAATGTGCTGTTGTTTCTGTCTGACAATGATACTTAATCTCTGTGTTGTTCTGGAGGATCTTTCAGTTTGAGATTAACTGAGGAGGCTCTTTATCAATCGCACCTGCCACTGTATATTTAACGCTTAGGAACTGGTTGGCACTTCTACATGCCTCTCATTCTTTTGATAATTTTGTCTGTGTTCATGCATATGACATACATTTCGGCAAGACTGTGTATTTTTGTTTGATCTTCAGTGATCTTGAAAAAATGCTCCATCGAAACCCATTCAAACTGCAATTTTTGATCCCACAGCCATCAAAGCAGAAAACATGCATTGTATTATTTCTGGGTGCGACTCTGGGCGTTTGCCTCGGAATCTGTCATTTTTTACTATTTTCCACCTGATAATGTCATTTTTACCATATCTGGCATGTAGAGATAATACATGCTACTTCCATGGGTTAGGGTTAGGATTGGACTGGACGATATGGAATAAAGTCTTGTCACAATATTTTTTTTCATATCAGTCGATATTGATATATCACAATATACATCAAATCACTTCTTCTGTCAAGCTTAAAGGTTTCCTTTGACTCCTAAGTGAGATATAAAGATATCATCAGGTTAATTTTGCTTTAGATATTTATTATTGAACATTGAATATGACAAATATACTGTAGAACAGGCATCACCAACTGGAGGACCTATTCTACTAAAACTCAAAGAGGTCCAGTTACTAAAATTTCCTCCCAGCAAAGGTCCAAACCTCATACCTAAAATCAATATCACCATTAACTGAACATTTTACTTTGATTACAATTAATAAACGATTGTTTTTGCTTTTTTTCATAGTTCACTGACACAGTTTCATGTGACCATGGTGTGTTGGAGTGTAATAAACATATAATTTATTATTATTTATTGAACTTTCCAGCATTATATAAAAATGAAAAGCTCCATCTGAAACAAACTTCAGGTAAATTTAAGCACATTGTGCTGATAATAGGCCAACCTCTCCTGACTGCAGGACTCTGACTTCAACTTCTGTCAAACTTCTGTGCTATTAATCATTTTACTCAGGAATTAAAAACTTTTGAGTCGGCCTACTTCTCCTATAGCTGCCAACAGCCTGCCAACATTCCCAGTTAGAGAAAGGCTGAAAATAAGCTCATGTGCTTGTGGCCCCGGGCCCCCAAAACATTACATCTGCCCCTGGTAATAATAATGAGAGTTCAGCGCGAGCGGCTGGATGAGACACGGAGCGATGCGTCCTGGTGTTTCTAAATAATTCATCCAAAGTCTGATTAAAGCTGAAACTAACACAAAGTCGTCTGTAGAGTCTAAAGAAGTCACTTTCACCTCTGCAAATGTGGCTGCTTCAGACACTTTGGTGCTGTGAGGAGAAGCTGCGCTCTGTTTGTCTGTCTCACTGCGCTGCTGTCGGACCATCAGCTGTTTGATCCGCGAAGATGAAATGCTGTGGCTGTCAAACACTCAGCTGTTCTAGAGTCGTTCACTTTTTTTACATGATTGTTCAACACTTCTGCCTTCGCTGTGTTTTGGTGTGCGATTTTCCTTGGTGTGATGAGAGCGTCAGACAGAGCCCAAAAGCGTGAGACGCATGACAGATGCGTGGGAGTTGGCAGCCCCAGTTGGGAAAGGGTCAACAGAATTTTTAAATAACTGAAATACCCAACATGGGCAAGATTATGTTGGTTAGAGGTTCTGACTGTCGGTTTCGATTGTTTTTCAATTAATTGCCCAGCACTACTCCTTAAAAAATATTGTTTTCATTTTTACATTTTATTACACCTTGGCCACAGGTCTGGGCAGGATGAAGTTTTGGTCCGGATCTGGACCACGGTCCGCCAGTTGGTGGCCTGGCTTACAGGTTCATGTGATGAATCAGTGGTTTGGGCGCTATTATTAGCTACCTCCGTGCATATCGGTCACGCGCATGACAGGTGTTTAGCTGGAAAACCTTGCTGTCGGTTTACATTTAAGCCATTATTTCCCTGTTCATGATCTTTTTATTTTATCCTGAATTGTGCAGTAATTTGAAAAGTCTGTTTAAATGTGAGAGCTGTTAATTAATCATCAATAATCGATCTGATCTATGATGATAATTGTGGTATCCCCTTGAAGATGGTTTACAGTGGGGGTATTCAACTAATTATTATTATGTATTTTAGATAAATTATATTTTATTTTATTTGTATAGTTTGATTTCTTGGGAAAATATGGGAGAATAGCTAATGTGCAAGAAATGTCCAGCAAATTGCAAAAAAAATAATGAAAGGTGATACAGAAATCACCTGAAATTTAGCTGGTGGGGGTAATTAGATATTATCAAAAAATGGGAATAATGTCTAGAAAACTATGTTTGTAATTGTTAGAATTATACATATAAAATTATATTACAGAAAAAAACCCAAAGTTTAAAATTTTCGGGACTTTGAGGGGCTTTTTTTTTGGTTTTGTTTTTTATTTTCATTTTTACTTATTTAATTTTTTTGTGCTTATTTTCAGGCCATTTCCTTGCAATGTTTTATTACTTTTGCTTATTGTTCATATTATTTCAAAGACAGCAGGAGAAACTGGAGAGCAAAACTTGCATTTTCAGTTTAATTGCCCAGTTTAGAAGATGATAGAAAATGAATCAAGAAGTAATAAAAGTTTATAAGTTCATTACTTTTATGAATTACTTAGAGTAGTTACATTATTCATTACATTTTGAACAGGGTAACTATTATTTTGTAGCCTATTACAACTGACACTTCTTAACACTGCATATAACATGGTACATACACCCTATAATTTCATTTTATTCCAATGAAAAGTTTCCACCCTGAATTTTGCAGCCCTAGTTATGTCCATATTTTAATACTTTGGCACCAGCTGTGATTCTCTTGAGCACTAACCTGTTTATGCTTCTTCTTATGTACAGCTTTTGACATTCTGTCACTTCACTACTCAAAAATAATACACTTTTCCTTGTTGCAAAATCAGTATTCAGATCTGGTGGCCCCCTGCGTGTGAGAGCATGAATATTTCTGTATAATACAAAAAAGTCGTCTCGTGTTGCATGCGTGAAAATGAGTGTGATCTCCCGGTTCACCTCTCTCCATCATCTATTCATGTTGTGCCGCCACACCTCCGTCACACTTCTCAAATCTCTTTACATCAGGGGAGCATTTTTGTCGACATATGTATGAATGTGTAACACGTATTTATGACTGCCTCCGCCAGCCGCTCGGCAGATGGCTCGGGAAAAAAGGATGAGAGAAGGAGGGTGTGGAGGGGAGGTGGAGAGTTGTAATCTACCTCCTCATAGCTCTTCTACCTGCCCCAGTTCTGTTCGATGAAGCGTACTTGTGAATAATTAAAACTCATCGAAGTCTAGTGGAGTCTTGTGAGCCGTGCTGCTGATGCAAAGAGCTCTCTGTCAGACTGTGTGACAGATGCTGTGAGCAGGACGGAGACACGGACAGAGACAAGCGTCTGTGCTCCGGCTCGCTCTAACATTTATATCTCCACGTGCCGGCGTTATGTTGGTAAATGACAGAGGCTGGTCAGACGTGTTGGTATTAGTGCTGATGTCATCTCTGCTGCTCTGTGTTTAAGTGCTGAAGTGTTAGTATCAGTCCACTGTTTTCCAGCTTTGGTCAGTCATTGAAAGGACTCTCACAGGGACAAGAACACTGCTGTATGTATGTGGAGCCCATTATTAGAGGTGTCTGCGGTAGAGGTTTTTCAGGTACCAATACCTATTATTCTTAATTAATGAGACCAATAACCGATATTTGGAATAGATATGCATTTAAAATAAAAATGAAAATATTTCCATCTTAACTTAGAAATTGGAATATAACAAGCTACGAAACAAAATTTTCAACATCATATACAGCAAGTTCCCAGCAATTTGTAAAGTCAAGTGAAAATTTTAATACAAATAAATAAATAAAAAATATCTCCCTGAGGTTTTACAAAGTAAAAGTTCCTAAAAGTCGAGTGTAATACGCACAGTTTTTCATCAGTTAATTCTACTGGCAATCATTAAAATAAAATGCTGATACAGATAATGCCAAATCAACCCTGATAATCGGCCAGGCTGAGACCCCTAGTCTGCAGAGACTGTCGTTGTCTGTTTGATATTTGTAACATGACATTACCAGTTTTGAATTGACAAAGTGAACATTGAACTCTGTTTGCATGTTGCAGAAACTTTTATTTGAATTTTTATTTTGTACTTGGCAGCCTTGCATACACATAAACCACACGTCCCCTGAGTTGTGTATGTGTGCGCGCATACACCACGGCTGTGCACATCCTTAAAAAATTAACGCAACGCGTACACGAGATGCTGTATGTATATAAGGGGCAGTGTACAACTGTAGCAGACCTGCTAAAGGACAGGTGGTGCCTTTCATCATCAATCTCTCGCATTGGCAGCATGAGTACCACCAACACAAAACTATGCACCGCTGAATGTTTATGGGAATATTAGTGAAATATTCATTTTCATCAGCCATGTTAACAGCTTACTAGGAATATTGTCTTGTGCAGGCAAAAACGAGAGAACTTTGTGCGTGTAAATGAGTATAGTCACTGATGTTTAAAAATGTTCTGCCAAAAAAACAAGTTTTTCTACACTTGAGCTGAAGTAATGTGTGCCCATCTCCTTCAGTGATTGCAGACACTTGGAAACAGTGTAGTTGAGTTTTATCAGGACAGGTACTAATAACACAGAGCTTCTTAAGACAGCTGCATCTGCTCCAAGCATCGTGGATCTAATGAGGAAACCCCTCTGGTGGAATACAGACATGTGGTGGCAATAAATCCAGAGCTGCTATTTCTGCACACGCAGTTCATCCTCCCATATCTGGACTTTTCAGTGAGCCCGAGGGTTGCAGCAGTTGTTGGTGTAACACACTGTTCTGGAACACACCAGTTAATAATGATAATAATTATAATTATAATAATAACAATCTTTATTTGTATAGCAACTTTCGTACATAAACTCAAACATGCACTCTCATACATGCGAGAGTGCAAAAATTTAAAACCTAACAATTTATAGGAATATATATATTTAAGAATTTTAAAAATAAATAAAAATAATGATAAAGTAAAATAAAATAATTAAAACAGCACAAACTATAACTCTTGAAATAAGTTGCAGACAGACCAGCGGGGGGAAAATAATTAAAGATATATATATATATGTAAATATATATAATAATAGTCATTATTTTTAATAGTTAGTACAGTACTGTTGTTTTGGGTTTTTATAAATAAAAATAAAATCAATTTAGTTACTTTTTACGTGTCAGTTCCCACATTAGCTCCATCACAGCTGCTGACCCGCAGCATAGAGTCAACCCAACTGTCCAGAAAAAAAAAGTTGGCATTGTATGTCTTTGCAAAGCACGGACACATTACATTTGCACACTATTATGTCACAGATATGTTGGAACTTTAACAAAACTTCAGTGATTATGGCTAGAGAAAGATCATGTTTTGGCTGAAAACATATGCTATAAAAGCAGGGACTCAATGATGAAAAACACCCAGTTGTGGCTCAAATGTAACTTGGAAATGCTGTAATAAAACACTAACTGGTTATGTTTAGAAAAAGATCATGTTTGGCTGAAAAAGCCAGGTTTCAGGGGCACAATCCCAGCAGGATAATCAGTCAGAGAAAATCAACTGCTCCACAGATTCTTAGCATCATAGACAGATCTCTTTTCTTGTAAAAAGTCCGATGTAATGAGGAGCACCGCTGATGGGAAAAAATTCCTCAACGTGACATCAGTATAAGCCCAAAACCATGTGTGTGCGTGTGTGTGTGTGTGCGCGCGTGTGTGTGTGTGTCTGTTCTTTATGTAACCTACATCTGTTGGTTGTGTTGTGGAGGATTACTGACGCAGCACAGAAAACCTCACAGTCAGAAGCTCGGCCTCCATTATTGGACTGTCAGGCCTGATTGCTTAATGTCGCTTGTTGTTTTGGCAATTTGAGAGCAGTTGCAGCACTGATAACAACTGCTCTTTGTGCTCGTGTTTCCCTCTGTTACAAGGCTGTGCAGTCAAAATAGAAAGTGGCCATAATCTATTGTTTCATGAGAGAGAGAGGGAGAGAGAGAGGGGTGTTTCTGCTGCAACGTGTAACGTCATTCTGTTCACACAAAGACAGAAATAAGAAAATATGACCTATTTTTTCTATTTTTCATAATAGATGAATTCATGGTAACTTTTGAATATCTGAAGAAGCTGCATTAGTCTGCAGTTTTCTGACAGTAGGCAGGTTTCCATTACAGACTGGAGCAAAACTTTTTAAAATGTTGTTAAAAAACAATTGTGAGATGACTGTATTTCCACTGACTGATGTTCCCAGTAACCGTGGCGATGGGTGTTACATTAGCAAATTTATGTCTAGGTTAGCAGACATAAGCAGCATTAGCAGCTTTATTTCTATTGCAGCCACGCAATAACCGTTATTATTTCCAAACCAAGGCCACGTAGGTGTGTTATGGAGCCATAATGGAAAGGCCAGCCCCTTATACGTGGGAGTGGCCACGTATTAGGGGTTTCTGGGAGCTGATAGTCTAGATTTTACAGAGGAATTGTGGATTCAAAACTTCGGGATGATCCGCTCAATTTTTGAAGAGTTATGTGATGCAATAACAGCTCTTGTAGCTCCTGCTGCATCATGAGGGAGCCAGTTGTTACACCTAATGTAATGTTTCCATTAGGTGTATTTTATTCACAATTTCAATTTGCACAATTTGAAGGTTAATGGAAACCTGCCTCGTGTTTTCATTGTAACAGCCCCTCTGGTTGTTTCCTCTGCTGGTGCTGGGTTTTTTACATTTTGGGGCTGCAGACTTGATTGAGAGCAATCAGCTTCATAGGACACACCTGGACCCAGCGAGCTGCATGCACACACAAGACAGATTAGCAGTCAGTCTGTGCAGGCAGACCTCCTCAACACATCTTTTTGGTTTGTGTCCTTTTGTTGCCCTTTTCTTTGTTTTTACGGCACATTTTCATTCAGACACTCTCACCACTATTTACTCTACATATTTCTCCTCTATCAGTGACTTGTTTTGCTTAGTGAATCATTTTGTTGTCACTTGTGTATCTTCTTTTTTTCAGCCTTTATTTGCCCGAAGAGTCGGGTTCTTTGTTCTTTTGAAGCAGTAGGTGGCAACCTCTGTGGAGGCATGAATTTATTGAACATATCGATGGACATAGAGTGATGTGTGTTTGAAGATCATTATTTTTGTTCCAGAGCTGCTGTAGATGTTTATAAAATGGGTGATACAGCTTTATCGGCTGCATGCTTCCACAGACCGCAATCAGTTTTTGGCGCTCGCTTGTAACTTTTTGATCTTGGTCACATTTGTTTGTCTGAGTCAAAGCCAGGAGCAAAGAATGCTGTAAGGTGTGTATTAGTGGCAAAACCATTCATACACTGAGCAAAAAAATTAAATGCAATAATAATTTCTGGTTTTGGTTTAAGTTAAAGATCTTTCTTATGCTCTCAATAGATATATTCCTCTCAAATTTTGGGTGCAAATTTGTTAAAATTAAGTTTAGTGAGCACTTCTCCTTATCCAAATTAATCCATCTACCTAACAGGTGTGTCATATCAAGATGCTGAATAAATAGCCTTGATTATGATGTTTATATCTGCTGCATCAAGTTTAAAGTTTAAGAGCTGCAAAATGTGCAGCTGTCACATCAGAAATACATATAACAGCCTAAAAAGATCGCCTGTATTAACTTGTGCATTCACTACACGCCATTTTCTGTCAGATCTTGCCTTAATTGAAGCAACAGTGTTGCTTTGTGCTGTAATACATTTTAATAATCTGGCACGTGATCGATCATTTTTAAGTGTCATATGGAACACATCATTTGATTCATTTTCTGTGAACGAGTTCAGAGCCTGAAGTAGAGAGCCTGAGTTAACAGTTGATAATCACCATCATGGTACCCGTTAGTCTGAGTGGAGTAGAGAATTGTTCATGATGATTACATGCAAAGATTTGTGACTTGATTGTTTTTAGTAGCTGCTGCTAACATCTGACCTGACTGACATTATCTGTAAGCTGTTACATGTGACTCTGCAGGAGGTTTTTTTCAACAGAAAAAAAGACACGTGACTTTGCGATGCAGACACATTGACACACAGCATCATTTAGTTCTGCTCCGAGGCGACACACATGAATCAGTCCCTGATGATGAACTCAGTCAGCAGAGAAGCGATGTTGCATGTGACTGAAGCGCAGTGGCTCATCACACAACAATTCTTCTCTCTGATCTTAATCCTGACGATGATCCTGAGTTGTCCTCTTTGCGCAGCTTATGAATCAGCTTTTTTTTTCTCAAGTGCTGCTAAAATCAAACAATCCTTTAGTGAAGTGCACCACTGACCCTGTAGTCCAACAAAATAAATCCTCCATGCTGTCTCTTTAGTTTTCTCCTCAGTGTTTGTCTTGACTCGGTAATTATTTTTTCTTCTTCTGTATTTGACTTTCTTAGATTTCTTTTGAAAACATGAATAAAAATAAATAAATAAACAAGCAAATAAGCATCAAACAAAGAAATGACCCAAAAATTTGCAAGAAATTATAAGAAATTACAAGTACAAGTACAAAAAAATGGAAATATTCTTGAAAAAGTGCGTAAAGATTATAAGAATTAAGAACATAATTTTAAATATGTAATTATGATAACTTTAGTTTTTCTCTAGCTTTTTTCCTAGACATTTTTCCCTGGCTCTTTTGGAGATTTTAAAATGTACTAATTTGTACCTAATTTACTGCCAAGTTACTCAATGCCTTTTACCCTAGTTTTTAAAGAAATCACAAAAAATGGAAATGACCTTGAAAAGAGCTAACCAATTCTAATAATTTTGTAACATAATTTTAAATATGTAATTATGATAGTTATAGATATATTATTTTCCTTTTCATTTTTCCTTTTTTTAAAAAAAATAATAATAATTTTTAACAAATGTATTGCCCATGTTTGTCATTGCTTTTTTCCCCATGTTTTTTAAAGAAATCCCAACAAATGGAAACAACCTTGAAATAGTGCATAAAAGTATATTAATTTTGTAATATAATTTTAAATATGTTATTATGGGACTGTAAATATTTCCCCCCTAGTTTTTTTCCTTTTTCCCTTGATATATTTCCCTAGCTTTTTTGAAAATATTTAAATCTACTAATTTGTACCGCATTTATTGCAGAGTTTCTCACTGCATTTTACCTGTTTTTGAAAGAAATCACACCAATTTGCACCAGGTTTATAGACTTCTGAAAGGCATCTGGCATCAGCACAAGGAAAAGTGATGTCCCCACAGGATTCAAAGGGTTAACAAGCAGTGTCTCACAGCTGATCTTCAAATTTTGCTCCTGCTGAAAAACCACAAACAGGTTGCTACAAAACGCACGTTTGGAGAGTGAACTGGATTTGACCTGAGTGTCATTCAGTCATTAATATTAGGGAGGTGGGAGCTGATATCTCCACATTTGAATGGTTGAGTTTACTGTCAGTCGTGCAGCCTCCTGGTGTGTAAATCAAATAGAGTTTAAGTGGCTCACTGACACGTTTCTATTGACTGAGGAACCCGAAAGGAATCCATCTTTAGCAGTTTTTCTCCCTGTTTCCTCTGAGTTGATCTGCTCTAAGTATGTGACAACAGATGAAGGTTAAGAAGCGTGGAAAAATTGAAAGATTACATGCTTGCTCTGGGCTCTGCTGCCTTATCCGCACTAATAACAGCCAATGTTGTGAAAAAAACGCAGGCATCTGTCACTTTTCTGCAATGTCATCTGACTGAGTGACAGAAACAATTAGTATGGGAGGGGGGACGGCAGCAGCGGCGGCTGGCAGGGGGACGGGAGAGATAAGCTGTCAGGTGTCTCAAATTGCCTCTCATATTCTGGTTTTTCATCTGAGGTCTGGTGCCCTTGCTTAGTCACTGATAAGCTCTTTAGCTGCTAAATGCTTCACTATGTTCACCAGTTAGTTTCTGACTGAGTCTGCTGTTTGCTGCTGCGCAGGTAGAGCACAGCGGCTCAGCTGTCTGCTGCAGCTAAAACGACGAGAGTGCTGACATTTAGGATACATCCACACTAATACATTTTCATTTTAAAATAGTTCACTATTCCAGCTGGCCACAAAAGTCATTAAACATTGATGTTTGGTTGAAGTTAGGTTGTGATGTTTGGTGTCCAAGATTCAGTCACATGACGTCAATTTGATGCAGAGTATTGACAACAGATCAATTTTAAGTTGTGTTATCAACCCTTTGAAGAAGAAGTGTTTTGATTTCTCTGAAACATGGACAAAAGTTACAAAGCAATGAATCAGAAATTTAGCAAAAAATAGATATTTTGTTTAATAAATGAGGGGGGGGGGCTATATATATATATATATATATATATATATATATATATATATATATATATATATATATATATATATATATATAAACCTTAACCGTGTGAAACCTCATCAAAACTGGCTTGATTTATTTAAAAAAAATGGGTAGAAGGACAAATGCAACAAAAGAAGAATGTGTATATGTGTATATATATATATATATATAAGTTATATATATAGCCTTTATACATATATACAGTATATGCACATGCTTTTTGTGATTTTGTTTTCTAACGTTACTCCAGTGCTATGGCTTCCTCTGGCGATGAATAATGGTCTTGTACTGCTTTAATTCGCCTGCGTATTAACTTTACAGAAGTGCATTAGTCTTCACTGGTCAGCAATCGATTTTTCTCCTCCACTTTGTTCTAATCACATGTTGAGCTTGGTCGCTGTCTGCTTGTTTGTCTCTGTGTGTGTCTGCTCGTCCCTTGTGTTCTCTGTTTAGAGTTGACTCAAGTGACAAATATGTGGAAGCATGGGATGTGTATTTTATTAATTATCATAATCAGATCATTTGTCATATCATATAGCTTTTATATCATTCATAATAGATTAACAGTGTGTTTTCCAGATTCACTCGTAGTTTGCAGAAAAAATAGAACAGATGCTGAAAATATCGCTGCAAATTTTGCTGTGGAGCTTGGGGCCGCAGCGCATCCGGGGTTAACAGTCCCATTGCTCAACATAGGCAGTGCTTTACAGAAAATTAGTGCACTTCACAGCACTTCCATGTCCAGCGCGAACCTGGCGTTGTACTTGTGTTACTTTCAGTAACAGTTCCAGATCGCTTTCAGTCCAGTCAAAGAAATCTCTGGTGTTACTTTTTCTCCATATTTATCATGAATCAGACTGATATTTATGTAAGAAAGGGAAAAAATCCTACTGGCTTTTATTGCTTGTTTTTTGTTACGTAACATGCTGTGCGCTTTGCTGTGTTCCAGAAGTTGAACTTTATGTCAGAGTAAAGCTGCTGCATCACAAAAAACAGGCGCTTGCGAGTACTTGCATGCCATGATGGCGTCACTCTCTTTTGAGTGTGTCTCCCACACATCTACATTGAAAACAATGGATCTGAAGGTGCAAAAAAATGTAGCATGTGTATGGGCCCAGTTGATTGAGTTCATGGGTTAATGACAGACTCCTGAGTGGGTAACCGAGAAGAAGTGGTGCTTTTTAGGCTCAGTGAATGGATGGCGTAAATCAAGAGGGCGCTGCCTCAGAGATTACACTGGCAGGAAACCAGAGAGCAGTTGGGGAATATGTGGACGGAAAGGAGCCAAAAGATGTGATTTAGAGGAGGAAATGTGAGCAATGAGTCTTTCTCATTTTTAACTTTGGCGTCATTAAAAACAACAGAAATAGTAAAACTCAGAAACAGTCCCAGAGAAGCAGGGTCAGGCTGCACAATTAATTCAAATGATTTCGAAATCATAAGTGCAATATCCAAATCACAAGAGGTACAGTTTTGGAAAATACAAAATGCATCACAACAAAAATGAAGCATTATGGTGTCACATGGATGCACCAGTCTATAAATCATATTTCATAAATGTCATTCCTTTTTTCAGTGAAAATGAAATCAAAATCGCCATATCTGTCAAAATAATCACAATCTGAGTGTTTTTGCATATCATGCAGCCCTAAAGCAGTGCACAGAGTTATTAACCTACATGTTTCTCAATGGAAAAAAAGGCTGTTATTGCTGAAGACATTTGCATACACCAACTTGAGTGTCTTAGTGAAAGAAAATTTCTGGTGGGCGAATGTTTTCTCCATGAATGCCAGGATCTCAACATGCAAAGAATAAGCAATTCTAATTATTTCATGTGTGTTTGTTCCAATATCTCTCACACAACAGTACTATTGCTGTAAAATCATGGGATTTGGGGGAAAGAACAGAAAGAAGAGATATAGTGAGACAGTGAGACACCTACACAGACTGACTCACTGAGGACCTCTGCGTCTCCCTGCAGAATGTGGCCTGACAGCTGCCTCGATCCCGCACGACCTCTGTGTGTGTGTGTGTGTGTGTGTGTGTGTGTGTGTGTGTGTGTGTGTGTGTGTGTGTGTGTGTGTGTGTGCGTGCTTGTGGGCGCTTACAAAAATGTACAACAGCTGACCTAGCTGTGATTACACACTCACCAACAGGGGACTAAAGAGTCAACAGGAGACATTTTTGCGGTCCCCTCTTGGTCATGCTCTAAATCATACCAAAATCATGTCTTGAAGCCTCTCATCACACGTCATTCTTTTGGCAATTTCTTATATAAAAAAATACATTAAAAAAGAAATTTGTAGGTATATTGTTAAAGGGGACCTAATATAAAATAAATTTTGAATTCCAATACGACTTCCACACCAGGATAGGGTTCCCCTGTTGGTAATATTAGTGTGTGTGTGTGTGTGTGTGTGTGTGTGTGTATTGGACTTGATGGACGGATGTCGTTTCCATCTTATGTCTCATGTTTCACCTGCTCAGTATGTCTGAATCCATGCACCGATGGTTTGGCGTGTGTATTGAGGCTTGTTGTGAGAAGCTATGTAATACCTGATGTTAGTGTTCTCCCATTGGGTGCAATAAGAGGCTGAGTATCCAAAATATCTCCTAATGTGTGTGTGTGTGTGTGTGTGTGTGTGTGTGTGTGTGTCTGTGTGTGTCTGTGTCTGTGTGTGTGAGAGGTGTCACTGTTGTCAGTAAAGCTGTGAAGCTCGTGTGCATTCTGCAGTATTTTACTTATTTTTCCTGTTAGACCTCCAGAGACCACTGAGACTAACAGCCATCTTTGCCAAGCAGGAGAAATGTGTTTCCATGTACCCGTGTGGCTTTTTTTTTCTTTTTAATAACCTGGTTTTTAAGGATCCTAATGGTGTGTGTTTTTTTGAATTTTTGATGTAGCCAAGGTCAACTAATGACCCATCTTCCTGTAGGTGACATGCAGCACTAAAAAAATCTGACACAAGGGAAATAAATGACATGTTCTCATCCCAAGTCGACACATAATTGCTGCTTTGCAGTGGGTTTTGCTTGTGGCTTCTGACATCAAGATAAAACGCTGAAAGCACTGTAGAAAGTATTTGACAACTTCTGAGTGAGATTGGGCTAAAATGTTGGAGTGGAGTGTATGTGGAGAGCTTTAGAGTAAGAGAAAATGGAAAAAGACAAAAGCCATCTGGGGTGGAGGAACAAGAAGAATTTAAAATTAAAATTACATAGCTATAGGCCCATCTCAAAGCTAACATCCTTTAATTACATCCATTAATTTTTATGCAGATGATGCAGTGATATATTGTGCTGGTTCCTCCATTGTGGTGGCTGTGCCTAAATTCATTTTATCCAGATTCAGCTTTAATAACTAGATTTGGTTTGAAATGCTGATAAAACTAAGGTAATGCATTTCTCAGATGCTAGAAAGAAGCCTGTGAACACTTGTGATGCTAAAGAAATGTGTAATTTGAAATCATTTATTTGCTTTGGAGCACATTCATGATTGTCATTTAATGAGTTGATTCTCAAGGCTGATCTTTGTGAATGCCTTCATTATGCTCTCCAAAAAGTTGTGATATTGGATGAAAGGATTTTGATGTGACTCATGTGAACCCCGTTTACATCTCAAGACACTTGAAAGAATTCATCGGTTATCAGCAAGGTTTTGTTGATTTGATTTCAGGGTTTAAGACTGCTTTGTCGACAAAACCTACATTTTTTCATCCAGGAGAAAATGATTTGATGTCGTGTAGCTGCATTTATGCCCACGCAAAATAATTCACTCACAATAAGATTGCCCTACATTGGCAGATTATTTTGTTACCTTTTGTTAAAAAATCTATTCAGGTTGTAATGTGGATTATTATGGGGAGGGTCAAGGTTTATAAACACAGTGAACCAGGTGAGCTGGAGTGGCCAGCTGTGAATGTGGGAGTCCAGTCTTATCTCTTGATTTACATTACGGGGATTTCTGTAAAGTACTTCCCACGAATACAATTAGATTTGATTCTTTTTGTCAATTTACTGATCTGAGAACATCTTGGCTAACTTTACAAAAAAATCTAGGCCTGTTGATTTGAAACAAGACATTAGCATGCAGGGAGTCTAACCAGGCGAAATATTCAAAATTTTTTGATCAGCCAAATCTGTCTGAGAGGGCAGCCTGAAAATATGTGAGTGGGAAAGGTGCTGCATGTTGCACTTTACCTGAATAAATTACTGGAGATTACAAGAGAACACTAGGAGAGTTTTATATATTTGTGAAAACATTAAGCAATATTTTCAAAATATTGATACAACACAATTGTGAGATGACTGCATTAGTAAAAATCAGACACAACACATTCGCTTGCAATCAAACTGTTTGAGACTGGGTGCTGAGTCCTCAAAGTGGGTGTCAATGTAGTCAAGATCAGGATAGCAATCCAATCATACCATTTTTTATTATTGCCATATGGACTTCTATGGATTCAGGCCAGACGTTAGGTGAGCGATAATGGAAAGACAAGCCCCTTATACATGGGAACGGCCATGTTTGAGGGATTTCTGGGAGCTGGTAGTCCACCAATTCACAGAAGAATTGTGGATTTAGAACTTCCAGATGATCCACTCATTCTTTAAGAGTTATGTGATGCAATAACAGCTCTTGTAGCCAGTTCCTACGACAGGCACATAACCATAGCATCATGTGACCTAGAAAAGACTAAAAAGTGTTTCCATTACAATTTTCCAAAATATGGCTTTGTCAAATCACCTGAAATACCACCTTTTTGCTATAAATGAAATTTTTTTTTTTAAAAATTGTTGTGTTTCCATTAGGCGTATTTTATATATTTGCAATTTGAATTTGTGCAATTTCACAGTTAGTGGAAGCTCGCCTAATGTTGTGAATTTCTTCTTCTTCTCTCTCCCGTGCAGGCTGCAGTGTGATGAGCACCGTGGATCCCCTCCTCTGCATCACTCTCCTGTTCCTGCATAAAGTCCTCCCCTTCCTGTTGGCCCACTGAAGAGA
Source organism: Plectropomus leopardus (assembly GCF_026936395.1). Taxonomy (NCBI): domain Eukaryota; kingdom Metazoa; phylum Chordata; class Actinopteri; order Perciformes; family Serranidae; genus Plectropomus; species Plectropomus leopardus. The sequence continues at coordinate 2,787,121 of NC_142176.1, read as the reverse complement.
CTTCAACCAAAATTACGTCAACCTGCAGCGTTCTCACTTTCTATACCAAAAAAAAAACAAAAGCAGCAGTCAGATCCCGGCGAGGGAGAAATGGTCACATTAAATGCCGTTGCAATGAAATACTGCAGGGAGTGAAAGCAATGCAAGCAGGACTTGACAGAAGAGACTGAAGAAAAACGGAGAGGGACGCTCATCAGACTTGAAACAGAGATGACTATTGATAAACTGAATGTGGAGGAGGAGAGAGGCGTGCTTACGGTGAACGGCGGGAGCATCACTACACACAGCCTACACAGCGTGGCCACATGAAGCGCCGCCTCGACTCTGCACCAGCTTCATGCATGGCCCTCCTCAAACTCCACACACTCACATTTCTGTTGCAGCATTTTCACTGTGAATTCTGTTCATCTGATAACAACCGATCACTTCAGTGTGAGTCCTACTGCTGACTGTCATTTGCTCTATGGATGACATGTTTTTCTTTCAAAGGGGGCAATTTGATCAGCATGATCACAAACATCATTTTCTGTAGTCATGTGAAGCATCATTATACAGCACTACCTTTCATTCAGTGTGTTAGTCTGATGTATGTCCACCTCCCTCCCACACACACACACACACAAACACACACACGCACACTTTTGTTCTCATAGCTGTGTTCTCTAATGTCAACAACAAATAATAAGCTGATATATTTTAAGATAAGGCACATCTTACCATTGTTGTTGTTATCACCTCCAATAATGTTTATTTTTATTAAATCTATGGTGATCAAAGTGAGACATTTCATTTCTATGAGACTAAAGGATTTATTGGTAACTCGCCAACAGTTGAGATGAAGGTTTATTGTTTTTGTAATAAAAGGTAGATTTTAAAGGTGTTGCATCTTAATGTATTTCTTTCACCAGCAGATGTCTCACCATCATCTCAGCAGTTCTCCAAGACCAATGTTTTTTTTTAAACCCATATTTAACTAGTTAAGTCCCATTAATCTATTTTTCAAGGGTGACCTGGCCAAGACAGCAGCATAAGAAAAGTAACAGACAAACAAAAATAACCACAATAAAAATTTTAAATAACATAAAAGACTTTTGTATAACTAGTTTAGGAAAGGTTTCTCAAACTGTAACCCTTAAAAATCTGAGCAAACTGGTTTGACTTTTTTTTTAACATGGGTAGAAAGCAATGAGCAACTTAACAAGCTATGGCCGAAAAAATTGCAGGAAATTAGTTGTCAAAAAAAAAAACAGTAACACAAAAATTACTTGAAAATAAAATAATAAAAAAGGAAAAATAAATAAACAAAAATAAACTGACCCCCCTAAAATAAAAAAAAAAAGTATACATTTCTTTCTGTTCCACAATTGTAAAGGTATGGCTATAATAATAATACATATAGTTTTATGGATATTATTCTGAAGAATTTTTAAATTTGCTTTTTTTTAAAACTTATTTTCAAGTCACCATTTACTAATTACTTGCAATTTGCTGGACATTTCTTGTCTTTTGCTCGTTGCCTTTTCCCCCACATGTTTTCGACAAAAATCAAACCAATCTGCTTAGGTTTCAAACCAACCATCAGAAAAAAAATGTTTGTGTTTCTGCAAGCCTCTGCTATGGGAGTCAGATTCACAGAGATCCAAAATTTAGGTCCCAGGTTTCCCTGCAAATCAGGAGCTATTAGATATAGCTACGATGTTCTCCCTCAGCTTCTGCAGTCAGCCTGCTGGAGGTCATACTGTAGCTGGAGTTTTCCTGCTCAGTTGGTTGTGTGTCTCCAGAGGGTGAATACCTTCAGTTGGCTGTCTGTGTTTTTTGTTTTGAGTGGAAATCTGAGATGAGGGTGTGTTGAAAAGTTAGATTCTTCTTTCGGCCATTGGTTTTGTTGACCCCCTATTCAGTGACTCTGACTTTACTTTCATTTTGGGACCAGTTCTTTCATTATCGTTTTGATATCGTTTTGCTGTGGGGAGTTTTATTCTCACACCACATTTTAGAAACCAAAGGGCACAATTTTTCTCTTACACTCTTGCACATGTGCATCAGGTTTTATTTTCTTGGGAGATATAACACCTCAGATATCTTACATAAAGACATACTCAACAAAAGCTGGTTTAGGAACAAAAGCCACTTGGTTATAGTTATGAAAGGATCAAAGTCTCAGTAAAAAAAAAAAAAACAATCATTTTTGCTACCACTATCCTGACAGGAAATGTAAGGAGGTCTCTGTAAAATGGCACTTTTCCCGCTGGAAAAAGGACTGGTTAAAGACAGTGCTCCTAACTTGGTGACTTTGTCACAATATTAAGCGACATATCAGACACTCCTTTAATTCTAAAAAAACACAAGTGACAAATTTAGCAAAAGGTAAAAGAAAAATATATTGCATGCATGCTGCTCAGAAATCGCAGTCCGTACCTGTTTCAGCACACTCATCCCAAGTCATCACATGTTGCCACTTTGCAGTGGAATTCTGAGTCTATATATTACGCCTTAGGTGTCCCTCTGCATCTCCTGTTGATGTTCTGCAATGCCTCTACCATGATGTCAACACAAACACATAGTGGGATGATGATGTGGTTGTGTTTAGGCAGTTAAAGCACATTGCAACCAATGCCAGGATGTCAACAAACACACATGGATGGTCAAGATTAGGCAGCAAGACCATAGGTGGTTATGTTTAGGCAAGAGACACACGGTGAGGTGTATTAAAAAAAAAAATAACCAAACATCAGACTCCCACATGAAAGTCCATGGTTTACTGGACCCATCGACTGCCCATCTCTCCTATAGGGACCCCCATGCTCCTTATGTTATATTGTTAACAGCAGCGTTTCAATCTGTCGCCATCCTGCCACATAACAATTCAGTTCAGTTTAATCAACTTTATTCATCCCAAAGAGCAATTTAGTTGTAACAGTCTGCATAAATAAATAAATAAACAAATATGCTGACTGGCAAGCTAAGTAATGAAAAAACACACAACGGCCAAGCAAGAAGTACACAGTTCAAAGTTTGAAAAACAGTGAAAAAATAAAATAAATAAGTGTGCAAGGCGTGGGATAAGCAGTGGCAAGTACAGACTGCTGTCCAGGGTTAACAGCCTGATCACAGAGGGAATGAAGGACTTTGAATAAAAGTTTGTTTTTCCAAAGTGGAGCTATAAAGCGCCGGCGTGAAGGCATCATGTGCATGTTACAAGTTCCGACCAGTTACGTTCTCAAGTGACGCTAACCGTCCATGTATCATGTGGACGCAGCAGGTGTCGTCCAGCCATCTAGGGCTGGACGACACCTGCTGCGTCCACATGATAGGGTCCAGGCATTTTGGCTATTACACATCATCCCTCTTTTGCTTCTGAAAAGTCAGCATGTTATCTAAAATCACACAACGGGAGACCATATGCTGATGTTGTTTGGTTATGTATAAAGAAAGCAAAGCCAGTGTAAAGAAGGATGTTCATTGTGGCCTTATCGCGTTATCTCCATGTAGAAAGGGTTAGAATCACAGCAGCTTGTAAATCACTAAATCCAAAGTCCAACGTACGATAAAGACTGAATGTACATAAAGGTCTGAGTGCAGAAATCGCTTGTCTTGTGTATTTAGGAGTTTTCTCTTGAGCAGCCTGTGAGAGTGTCGTTCAAGATCCTCGCTGGGAGATGTAAAGATACTATGACAAGTCATCAAAACATGAATTAATAAGATAGATAGAGATCTCTGCCCAGAGACTTACACTAAAAACTCCATTTCCACTTTTTCTGATCCAGCTCTCAGATAATTCTGCAGCCAGAGAGCAAACATCATGTTAGGCCGAGGCAGCGGCTGCATGCTCACCGCCGAATTAATCGCATCTCACGCAGGCCGAGCGAGGGAGAGAGAATGTGACTAACCTGGAGCTTACATAAGCCACGGTGTGTCCTGCAAAATGTTGTTCAAAAAGCATTACCTGAAGATTTCACCTCAGTTTACCTACCATGAAGAACTAAAAATAAGTCCAGCAAGCCAGGCCTCAGGACAGATGGCCAAACTGATGAATTAGTGATGACATTCAGAAGGAGTACTTGTCTCTCTGCATTCACACCTGTGGACAGTTCATTAAATCTCTTACAGTTTTAATTCTGTTTTTCACAGGATTTCTCATGATGACATACTTGTATGATGTAGCATCTTAACTCTTAAGGATTGATTGGTGCATTTTTATGTGCTTTTCATTCTTCATTTTTTGATAATTCTGGCTGTGTTCATGCATATGGCATACATTTTGGCAAGATTGTGTATTTTTGTTCAATCTTAGAGTTTTCAGCTCAGCTCCGACAATAAGTCTAAAATACAATGTGTACACAAAATTGCTACATTCAGACTGTTAAGTGCAAAGAAAATTCACCATTGAAATCAATTTAAATTGCAACTTTTGTTTTGTTTTGTTGCCATCAAAGCATAAAAACATGTCTTGTATTATTCCTGGGTGTCATTGTGGGCTTTTGCCTTGGACTTTGTCATTTTTTACCATATTTGGTATATGGAAAAACATACATGCTTCGAAAAAAAATCAACAAAATAAGAGCAAATCTTGGATATGAGTAAAAATACGAGTCGGTTCGTTCGTATATTGTTTCTTGCATGAGGCCCAATGTTTGTTCAAAGGAGAATAGTCAAATACATTAGGGGGAAAAAAAGGAGGGATGAACAGAGCGGAGAGTGGCACACACAGAAAGCGAGGGAGACAGGATGAGAAAGAAACAGTGAGATAGTTTAAGCACCGCGAGGCAGATGCCATGGTGAACATCTGGCGGTGAAGTCTGTGGCGAGCTGAAGCTGACATGTCTGACGGGCCCTCTGGTCTCTGCACAAATCTGATTGGATTCCAGGTTAAACAAGGTCAGAAGGGATAAGATGGGGGATGGCAGGGTGCGGCCGGGACACACACACTCTCACGCACTAACAGATGTGCGCCCAGCATGCATGCATGCACAGAAATGTGTCTGCACAGGCTGACCTCCCACCACAGTATCTCCATGTGCAAACACCATTGGTGAAACCTGCATTTTATCCAGAATTTGGCATGGCGTATTTGTGAGCTATTTGCAGAGATGATTTTTTGTGTGTGCGAGTGTGTGTCAGCTGAAGTGATGAGTGTGTGCTGAGGTCAGGCCAACAGTGACGCTCACATTTGTTCCCATCCTTGGCTTTCCTTCTGTGCTCCTTCAGTGCAATCCTCCTGCAGGCTGCAAACATGTGACTCATTTGCACTTGTTTTCACTCATGACATTGACCAAGTCTAGATTATACTCAGCCTGCTTAGAACAGACATACAGGCAACAACATAATCTCAAGAAAAAACTCAACATCTTCTATCCATTTCAGTGGCATTTTTTCTCTCTGAGCTCGTCACAGTGAACTGCAGGGGAGGACATGACACCACCACCTGCAGCAAAATGACAAAGACGGAAAACTGTTCCCAGATTTTTGACTGCGTGGGTCTGACAAATTGTGCAGCCATCAAGGTTAATTGAAAAATCTGTGAAAAGCTGTGTGAATCTCACTGGACCAACAAGAAATATTAAGTCATGTCGGTGTTCGGATACAGGAAAATATTGCACATCCAGTGACTTCTGACCAGCACGTCTCTAATTTTGAAATGAAATCAGTAGGCGGGTTTCCATTAACCCCCGCCTGTGTCCGCTTTGCTCCCATTCTCCGCCTGTGTCCACGCCAGTGTCTCCACTGGTGTCCGCTCTGCTCTCATTCTCCGCCGGTGTCTCAGAGTTAGTGATAGGTGTTAAAGGGTTAACGTCTGCCCATCCAATTCAAGTTTCATGATTCCTAAATATCATGCATGATTCTGGCTACCAGTTGGACACTCTCAGGAACTGGCAGGGGATATTTTAAGGGCAAATCTCTCGTTCAACAACAAATGAAACGTTGGCAACCTGTCTGCGGAGCCTCATGCAGCAGTGCAACAAATTGCCGGTGTGGGCAAAATGCCTCCAATGAAGCAACGGCAGCGAGGGAGAATTTAACAACCTACTTTTCCTCTCCAGCTGGTGCAGCGGCTTGGCAGATGTCCACAGAGCCCTGCGCCCTAATCTCCTCCCAACCACAATCTGAAAAAAACGCACAAAGGCTCTTTTCAGAGCCACCTAAAACCGTAATAAAGAGCATAGTCCGTAATCTCAGTGATGGATCTGTAGGGGATAAATCATAAGCTTCATTAGTTATCTCTGTCGTGAGTTCATATCTGATCTCCGACTTTATTCAGGCCCCGCTGCTGTGACCGTCCTGATGTGCCAGGAGCAGATTTTCCACCAAGGACCGGTTTATCTATAAACGTCTATCTATTAAAAGAAGTAAAGTAACTCATTATGTGTTCAAAAGTTGTTCAGGAATAAGGGACAGGAGGATATAATTTAAGGGAAATTTTTAATTTCAAAACTTTTGTATATCACTTGTAATGTGGAGCTAAAACATTGTCCAAACATAAACCAGTTTGAAATAATGTATAAAACATGATTTTCTCAAGCTCAGGGGTGAAGAGGCAGTTTGACAATCTCCTGTCATGCTCCAGTCATGCTCCGTGTACCCAAGGTCAGAAGCATACATTCCAGAGAATAAAAGTATTAATATCATCTCATTTTGAGCCATTCTGGTAAGAATGTCGTGCAAACTGTGCAAAGAAAAGCCACAGCAAACATGAAAGAAATATAAGCTTGAGTTAAAATTTAAAATGTATATTAATAAATCCTGTTTGTCCGATTACAGCTCACTGCATTTCAAAAAGCTCTTTTTCATGCGAGATTATCTCGAGGTCATCGTCATTGTAAACATGGACATCTTTTTCAATCACACGCAAACAACAGAAGTAATGTAAAGACGATGTAAGACCCAGAATCGCGTGCATCACTAAAGTGTCCCAGCTGGCAGAGAACATTCCCACAACATTGGCTAATGTTGCCTACATGTTGCAACAATGTTTTAAAGGAAACTTTTTCATCTAATGTTCAGAGAACTTTTTAAGGATGTTTATCATTAAAGTAATGTTATAACTGCAATCAGAACGTTTTTAGAGCCAAGAGCTGATGCCCCCCCCCCCCTCACTCCCCCTCTGCTCTCTCAGGAGTGGGATCAGGTGTGCAGGTGTTGGGCAGCAGCTGCAATCCATCTTCAACTCTCTCTGCTTCAGATAGAGAGCTTTAGCTCCAGCATTCCCCTGGACCCACTCCTGTCTCTGTGTCCCCCTCTGTCCTGCTCTGCCTGGAGACCAAAGCAGCTCAGTTCAGCTCTCTGCAAACCTGCCTGGTTTCCCTCTATCAGCACCCTGAGCACCGCCTAACTCCACTTCGTGCCTGAATTCTGGCCCCCCAAACTCAATTATCAAACTTTGAATGAATTTCGTCTGTATTCGCCTGTTATGCCTTTTTGCATGCACTTGGGTTCTGTACACTTCCTCCTTAACACATATAAGGTGGGTCTCTATCACAGTTATGCACAAAACAACAACATTTTCAAAATTTTTATATAACACAATTGTGAGACGACTGCGTTTCCACTGAGTGATCTGCGACTTCTCCTCTGGTGATAACATCCCAGTAACCATGGCGATGGATGTTCAAAACATCAGACGCTTTATTTCTATTGCAGCCACCACACTAGCCGTCACTTTCCAATCCAAGGCCACATAGGCGTGTTATGGAGCCATGACGGAAAGGCGAGCCCCTTATATGTGGGAGCGGACACATATGAGGGATTTCTGGGAGCTGATAGTCCACGATTTCACAGAGGAATTATGGATCCAAAACTTTCAGATGATGCACTCACCTTTCTCAGAGTTATGTGATGCAATAACAGCTCTTGTAGCTCCTGCCGCATCATGAGGGAGCCAGTTTCTACTGACAAGTACATAGACATAGCACCATGTGACCTAGAAAAGACTAAAAAGGGTTTCTAATGCAGTTCTGTGAAGTTTGACTTTTTCAGATTGTCTGAAATACCACCTCATGCATAAACTGGACTTTTTTTTAAATTGACGTGTTTCCATGAGGCGTATTTTGTATTTGTACTTTCAATTTGCACAGTTTGAGGGTTATTGTTAATGTAGTCAGTACAATTACATGAAAGAAAAAGTTGAACTGTGGTGTTTGTTCGACCAAAGCTAGACTTTTAAATTGTTAATCATACTGACTCTGAAGTTGGACTAACACACTCTGATTATGTGATTTGGGGTCGATTTTCTCTTTCATGTTTACTCTTCAACAGACCTGAAGGTTTCATTCTGCTCCATAGTCCTAACAGCGTGCTTTCAACCGTAATTCCAACAGCATACATTTGTAGAAAAAGCCTGGATAAACAAATGAAGAAGAAGGGAGGAAAACAAAACAAAATGAAGGTATGGCGAATGCCTAAACAAGACATTTTTGGACAGATGGGGACACAGTTCATATTGTATAAGCTAAAAGAGATGAACATATTAAAGTACACGGTTGGAAGGAAAATGCTAAAAGCAACATGTTGTTTTTTCTCATGAATACTTTCACACAGATATGTGAATAATACGCAGGGTAGTAACGTAGATTATTTTTGAGAAAAGGGTGATTTTTCTGAGCTTTTGCACTGCAGATAAAGACTCAACCAATCACGTTGCACGTACACTGAGAATTATACAACAACAAAAACACAGACGCTCTATAGAGCGAACCATGATGGCAAACTATTAGTCCTTTTGACCTTGACAAATGCAGTGCATACCAGATCCTCTCTTCCCTTAAAATAAAAGCCCTGACCATATACACTGTTTACCAGAGGCTAAAAGGAAACTTAATTAAAGGCTTTGATATGGGTTTTTTATTTTATGTTTGTTGTTTAAATTGCTGGTTGAGTGAATCTAAGATCCCTTTCAGAGAGATGCATGTACTTCATGCATATCAACAACATGTACATGACCAGATACAGTAAACACGCAATCTCTCCTTCATTTAAGTGGCTGCTGCACTTTGGAGGCGTCGCACTGAGGGATGAATTTGAATGGCTCTTCACTGCCGGATGTGTCGCACCACAGTGACATATCTAATATCTCTCAGTCCATCCATTACCCGCAATGTACCGTAGTGTGTGTGTGTGTGTGTGTGTGTGTGCGAGAGAGAGGTGCAGAAAGACACTGACAGCATAAGAAACAGATCATAAGCCACCTGCATCTCTTATGAGAGTCTTCACGCTGAACCATTTTCAATATTGGATGTCCATAATTATATCTAGATGATTAGGTTTGCGGGCACAGTCGATGGGCTACAAAGGAAAAGCATTAGGCTTTGACACGGCCTACATGTCCCACCGGCACAGTGAATGCCCCCCCCGGAATAACAGAGACCACCACAGCCACTCGACAACGTCGTCTGAAGAGCACTAATTACATTTTGACACAATAAGGCTTCCATGAAAGCGGCTGAGCTGACAAATGAGCACCTTTCAATTTGCTTTTATTTTCCCCCTGACCTGCGACGCTCCACCATTTTAATCTCCTCTCCAAAGGGGATTTAGGGAAAGTGAATTTACCACAATGTCGGGATGATTTGATAAACCGAAAGCATTCTAAATGTAAATGCCAGGGAGTTGGATTAGCCGAGGCGTGTGCTGTCCAGGTTGAATTAGTTTGGGAAGGAGCGATGCTGCAGGGGGAACAAATTAGCAACACTGCTTGTAGTCATGACAGTGAATGTGTGTGTGCTCATGCATGAACAACTATATGAATGTACACCGTGGTGGACACACAACACTTGTAGAATATAATAATAATGCAGTCGCTGTGGAGAGATGCTGACTCATCTGTGTGCTCGTTTCTGAGGCTTCAGCTGTTGGACTGCATAATGTTGGGAGGAACAGTTCATCAGAAATGTTGTGTGGGCATTAAAGCCAGGCAAAACAATGCGGTAAAACAAAATAATATAGAATGCACACGCAGCAATGTCCTGACAGAAGCAAAACTGACATGAAAAGAAGAAATAAGCAGAACACGCAGACTGGAAAGATTCTCTCAAGCTGTCATAAATCCCCATCAAAATATGGACATCTCTATAATCATTTAAGCCCTATCACAATGTATTCAAATGTCTCTGCAAAACATAAGTGCAAGTTATAGGCATTTTATGCAGTAAAAGTATAAAAGAATACTTCAGGTGTGTAGGAGAGGCGAGAGAAGGACACAAATCGCAGACAAACTGCTGCACGCTGTCTAACTTGCAAAGGAAATACATTTATCGAAATGTTTTGGTCGCTGGACATAAACACCTGGATCTACATCAGGTTTATGCTATACATATTCAGCAATATTTACAATAATTATAATTATATAATTAAGATTAGTTAGAGAGGAACAAAATAATCAAAATACTCTTTTCACTTACTTGAGGTAAATTGCTTTTCCTCGTTTTTGTGCTTATTTTCATGTAATTTTTTCTCGTAACATTTTAAAAATTTCTTTACTATTTTTCGGGTCATTTGTTGTTCAGATGCTTGTCACCCTCTTTCAGTGTTTTAAGAAAAACTAAGCCGATTTGCTCAGGTATCAAAGGGTTATTCAGGTAAATAAGGGACAAAAATGTCATGCAAAGATTTAGGATGAATGCACAAAAAGTTGTTTGTCACTAGTGTGGAGGGTCAATATGCTGGAAAAAATTTGTATGCACATAATTATAAACCCATGCTGCTCAGAAATATAATACGTTATTGGTTATAAATACCAATAAGCAGGATTGCAATATTAATATCTCAACTCAATTTCATGACAAACAAACCAATGTGACCAAAGTGACCTCCTGCAGTCAGTGATGGAGGAGCAGAGGATGAGGAGTTGTTGGGTTGTGCGGCGTTGGGCTGTGACTGTCCCAGATATTTCCTAAGCGCATCCAGAAAATTATGTAATGGATAGATGTTAGATGCCAGAATAAGCATGAATGCATGCACTAGATTTGTGTAAAACTCACTTAACTCATTTAATTATTTCAATCCCTCCGTCAGTCCCAAAAACACTCTGCAAAAACCTTGAATGGCTTTCAGTTTCAAATACAAATGCCTGGCAGGGCTGTCTTTTGAAATAAATAAATAAATAAATAATATCTCAACATATATATTATCTCCCTAATCATGCAACAGAAACTAATAATATTTATGTTTGTGTATTTTTTTAATAATTGTTTTTTTATTGAATTTAAAATTGAATTACAAAAAATCTAACTTTTTAAAAATAAAATCTAATAAAATTTTTGGATATTAAATACTTATGTAGTTTACTGAATATGTCGGGTGTACCATTGTTTACTTGCTTATATTTTTTTTTCAACTTACATTTTTATTTTTATTTTCTTTTTATTTTGCATGTTTGAATTAAAAAATAAAAGTAATCTTATCTGATTTAATTCTGTTTGTTCCTTAATTTACCCAGACATGCCATTTTTCCATCAGCCACTAGTTGTCTCTTGACTTTCTTCCAAGCCTCATATCTTCACCTGTTTGTCATTTGTAATCACCTGAGCTTCCCTCCTCACACACACACCTGTTTCCTGTTACCTTGTCACCCTCCTCAGTACATAACCTGCCGCTGTCACCAGCTTGTCGTCAAAGGCTGAAGTTATGAGACACAGAGGAAAGGCATTTTTCTTCAGAAAAAGTTGCAAATTGTTGCAAAGGGCTGCAACTAAGGACTCAATACACACAGTTCAGATGCTCAACCTGTTTACAGTCCTTTAAAAGTAGATTTCTTTCATCTGTGAGTTCTGCCTTTTTTGAGCTTGTTTAAAAAAAAAAAAAAGTTTTTATATGGTACAAACTATGCAGAGCTGTTTTTACCACTAGATGGTAGCACAGACCTCCACACCGACACACCTTCACTGCAGATTAATGAACTAGAAGCTAATAGACTCACAATGTGCTTTTTGCTACCAGCTGCTCATTTCTCACATAAATCCCACGATACATCACCAACGCACACAATCCAGTTAATTCAGGGTGACATCTAATGTTGATATAACTCCACCTACACTGTCATGTCATGTCATTGCCCTATGAGTACCAAAACATTTTTTCTTCAGTTTTTTTATTGGGAATTAGTATTGTGCAAGTACAAATACATGTTCCAGTGAGGTTTTTGTGGTGTGGTAGAACAGAAAAAAACACCCCACCCACACACCTTAAACCTCAGAAAGTGATTTAAAAAGTTATTATATTAAATATTAGAAAATTATATAAAAACATGGGGAAAATGACCAGAAAGCTTTTATCATAATGGGAATTGTATATTGAAAATTATGTTACAAGAAAAAAAAAAACTTAAAATCTTTGATTTGCTTTTTGTGTATTAGGTTTAGGGTTAAAATATTTTCAAGTAATTTTCTTGTAATTTTTGAAAATTAATATTGCTTATTTTTGGGGCCATTATTTCCTTCTCCATGTGTTTTTAAGAGAAATCAAAGCAATTTCTTTAGGTTTCAAAGGGTTAAATCAGACAGCCATGATGTGGCAGAAGGAAGATTAGGCTAAACCTTGTTTATCCACTTCTGTACGCAGAATGAGTCTTTATCAATGATGTCAGTGTGTTATTGTAACATCAGCTGATCCAGAATAAAGAGAGGACTTCAAGGGAACTGAGTCTAAAAGTGTGCTGATGCCCCCCGCAGCCTGCTGTGTTCATTGCACCCTGCAACACAGTCGTCTTTTCTGATGGACATCCTGTTCTTTGAGCAACAAATGTCTGTCCTAAGGGCGGCACTAGAGGCATGCTCACAGAGTGTCCACAGTGGACATGGTTCATCCTCTGTCTGGCACAGTGTGTTCACTTTATCTCAAGACAAACTGGACAGTTTGGTACAAGTGAAGAAATCTGTGGATTAACAGGTCATCATTAATTTTCCTTTGTAGAGCACATACTGTATGCCCAGAGATAATTTTACTTAAATATTCTATTTTAAAGCAGTGTTTAAGTCCAGACAATATATATATATATATATATATATATATATATATATATATATATATATATATATATATATATATATTTTAATAATTTACTTCCCTGTGAAGTTTGAGCTTCATTGTGTAGAATTTGTCTGCACAGAGTTTCTTATCACATTCATCTGCAGAAGAAGGACAGTCACCAGAAATTAAACTTTTAACATGTGAGTACGAGCATGAGGGTTATGACATCACAACCAGTTTGCAGCCAATCAGGGTCCAGTATGAAGCTTACATAAGTGTGATGTGGAAACTCAGAAAGATACCCTAAGAATAGACTTTTCCCTGAAATAAGAGACACAGTGTCCTGTAGTTAAACTTGTGAAATTTAACACATTTGCATATTAAAAGACTGAAAAAGAAAAAAATCAATGAGGGAGAATGCACAGGCATAATGTTAAGAATTGTTAGGTAATTACTTGAAAAACCATATCACACATAAGTCTGAGTTCAAAGCAGCACATTTATATATCATACAAGTGTCTGAGGAAAACCTTGAAAGATACATTATTAAGCTGATGGTTTTGTTTTTTATGTGAACTTTACAAATCATGCCCTGCAAGCTATTACATTAATACTAATACTAATATACACTATCTAAACCTGTTCTCATTCCCAGTTCATCAGATACAACACTTTGTCTTCCCCTTGGCGTGTAATACAGACGCTGATTTATTGGCTCCAGCTTCTTTTTGCATTGATGGAAAAACAACACCTGGGTGAACTTGCTAATTTCAGCCCCCTTACTGTGAGATCCAATGATGCACCAACACAAATTACCATCTAATTCTGCTCAAGCAGCACTCAAACATCAGTCCTAATTTGTCTGCATTGAGTTTGAAAAAGAGACTGAATACTTAAGAAACATATAAAAAGAAGTATCGATGGTAACTTTCTCACTGGCCTCCATTCTGCTTTCTGCTGTATACCTGTTCTCTAGCGTGTCCGTGGTGTCAAACATGACCAGCCCGCTCTCACTCTGAACTCGTTGAATACGTCCGCTCTGTCAGTGCTTTCAGCATATCAGCATGATGCCAAAAACCACCTTCCATGTTCAACCAGAACGCGCCTGGATGGCATCAGAAAGAACGTGCACAGACAGAACCAGTGGCGTTGGACGGTCGGACGGCACCAGGCCGTCCACTCACAACACATAAGAAGCACAAGTTGTTTAGGGCGGGTGGGTGGATGAATGGGTCCCACAAACAACTGACGTTTGTGCAGGCGCTAAGTGTCACATAAAGGCACCAAAGACGTCTGTATGATGTGCTGAAGAGCACGACAAAAATATATCTGACAACCTGAGAATGAGAACAGGTTGGTCATTCTTTCAGTGAGCAGTATGAAAAGCAAATTTTGTATATATGGTTGGGTTGGATGCATCGTAAAGATGACTGAGTGGTCGCTACTCTGCTTATGTTTGTGTTTCTTATGCATGACAAGTTCACAGCCTAAAGTTTCGTGTGTGTGTGAGAGAGAGAGAGAGAGAGAGAGGATGAGTAAGGGGGTTGAATGACTTGATCTACAGCAGGTTGAGGTGAACATGAGAAGGGTCAGTAATCCAGCGTCTTAGGTTTCCTGTTAATCGCTCTTAAAGGAAGTGTTCAGAGGTTCCCACACACACGGGACAATGAGGCCAGTCTTGGCTGCTGGAATGCTGCTAAAGCTACCTGCCATCCATCCATGCAGCCATGCATCTCTCCTCCACAATCCCTTCTTCTTTCATTCCTCTGCTTACCCCATATCTCTGTCTCTCTCTCTGCAATGCACACTGATGATTGCAAGCTTCGTAGTTCATAAACATAAAAAGAGGGTAAGCACTGATCAATTGTTCCATCTCTTTATAGACAATTTAGGCTGAATATTTGTATATGTTTATTTATCAGTCAGCAGAAGAAAATGTTTGCATTGTATGTTTCTGCAAACTATAAAACGCTTGCATGTTTCATATATATTATATGGACTTCTAAATAGTGACATAATATATGAGCTGACTTTGTCATCACGAGGTGCAGGAGATGGTGGACAGTTTGTGATGTAGACAAGATGCCTGCCGAGATGCAAATAACCGCTCAAACCCAACAAACAACAAAACCAGGCATGTTTACCCAAGTCATTGCTGTGTATCTATCGAAGTTAGGCTCAGAACTTTTTTTGCAACGTTTGTGCAACCTGTTGCTGATATTCCAACTGGGATAGTGTTTTGAAAAGCGGTTGTTTTTTAACAGCAATATTGCTGCATTTTCTGCCAGGATTGTTTCAGTGTTTTAAGCCAAAACATGAAGCCATCTTGCTTTAACCATATATAGTTTTATATCTAAAACTAATCACATGTCAACAGCAGCACTGTTGCAACATTCAGGTACAGTTTGGTTTACATTTTGTGATGTCGAGAAGAAAAAAATATGGTTGGGCATCACCACCGTGAAAACGTGGTGATGACGTACCTTAAAATAACTCAAAGCTCATATGGTTTAACTTGGGACATGAACACCTGTATCTTTGGGGTAAGTCCTGTTTCTTTGTCCCATCCATCACCCAAACCTGGTTAATTACCCAGACTTACACACTGATGGTTATAGATATTAAGTAATAGATATTAAAGTACTTAAAATATCTATATGAGCTGGTTTCAGCTGTACCGGTAGCTGCGTTGTCTGACGAGCTCTATTTTGTCGGTATGTTTGGTCACGTAAAAGCAGTGCTGCCCACAGAGAAAATGATGCCCACATATATTATTTGCAATCTGATGCACTTAGTTCAACATTCACTGAAAATATGAGTACATTCAGTAAAAAAGGCCCTAATTCATGCATAGCATTAGTAATGTTTTTTTTATTACAATATTTCTGTCTGGCTGTGGAGTCAGAGAGAACAAGGACACCAGATTAGAAGGTCTGGAGCCTTACAGCAGATTTAACAAGGATGATGTGTTTTAACCCCATTAGTCTTCATCCTGATATAACATGGGATTACTGTAGCACCCGGAGGCAAAGACAGCACCTTTAAGACTGCTGTCCGATGCGGATATGCTTTAATCACGCTTTTCACAGCCCAGTGCAGCTAAACTAAGCTAAGCTATGGCAAGCTCATTATCTCTGAGCTAACCTTGCAGTAGGCATCCAGTGCTGGCGCTCAGGCCCCGGGTGACCCCTGGAGGTCAAGGGTCAGCGTCCTCGAGTCACAAGAGGGGGCAGGCGGGTATGAGGGCTGAGGAGGGGAGTCTATACAAGGTGTCTGACATGATAAACGTGGACCAAGAGGAACAATCGATGGCCAGGCTAACGACCCTTCTGTGATCTTGATCTATAGTTTAGAGTGAGATATAAATGGAGAGCAGTCAGCCGGGCTCTTTAACTTTTAATGATGAGGCTGAATAGCAGCACGGAGGCTCTGGGAACAAGCAGCACCGGACCACACTGAACCAAAAAAACAAAAATTCCCACATTTGTTGGCTGGTATGTACAGAATACAGTCTGGAGGTTTAGGGGACAACTGATTTTCAACCAACTCAACATGGAAACAGAGTCATGAAGAAATGACACCCTCTCATTTGTCATCTGTCATCTTCGTTACTAGACAAAGTAAATAGCTGACTGAGCAAGTACCTCATCAGAGATCCAGTGTTAGAGCAGCTGGTGTATCTGTTTACAGTCAAACAAACTCAGGTTGTTTTTAAAATTAAAAAGTCAGTTAATAATAATTACAAGCTCTGTCTGGATCCATGCTGCACACACAGTCAGCAGTTTTCCACACAATAGTAGGACTCACTCTTCCGTAACTGCTTGAGGGATCACAAACTTTGACTGCTGATGAAAACAAATGATAAAGATTACTGTTTTTTTTGTTATGTAGATGCATTTTTTTTTTTTTGGTTAGTGCTAAACTCTACAAACACATTTCTGTTACTGCTTGACAATAAAAGCCAACAGAAGATATTGTTTGCAGCAAGGCCGATATAAATGAGAGAAAATTTTGTTGAATAACATACGTGTATCATTTTTCTGTGAAACAAATGTGGAGGTTGGCAATCTGTATCAAGTATGGGAATGGTGGACCCAGCCACTACCAATAAAACCAGTTAAGAAAAACATACTGAATGTAAATTAATCGAATGGCTATTGCACAAAAATCACAGACCATAAATAACCCACAACGGAGTTTGATTTCAGTGAAATACCAGTGTTTGAAATGCAAATTTTCAGCAGGTTAAGTGATTCTGATAGTGACGAACCTTCATTGAATTATCAGCTCAATCTGCAGTCCAGTAATCAGGACCTCTTAACATCACATTATGTGGTGGTAGTAAATAATGTGTTTCATATAAAACCCATAAAAATTGTGAATCATGTAACCAATGCAGTGACGTGAGTAAAAAAGAAATAAGTATGACAGGCAAAAGTCTGGGTAATTAACTAGGACTACTAAGACTTTCCCCAAAGAGACAGGTTTTCATGCCCCAAGGTAAACCAATATGAGCTTTGACTTATTTTAAGGTACATTATCAATGAATTTCTTTTTCCAAATCTAAACTGTGTAAATTTACATTCAGTATGTACCATGGCAACACCCAACCATGTTTTTGGGGGTTTTTTCTGACACGTTAACTATGTAACTTTACACGAAGTGGCCATACTATTTAAGGGATGTTAATTTGTTAGATATCAAACAAATTGTTACAGAATACATTGTAAAATTACATGTTGACAACACAAAGTGTTGTGTTGTCAGCATGAGGATCTCTTTTTGTGCTTTATACATTCCCTGTATGACGTTGTGCCTTAGGAGGTATAAAGACTGATAAAATCTGCATCGCGTCAGAGAGAAGTGGGATGAATGGGTCAACCAAATACAGAACATACTCCCGGGAGTATGCTGTTTGTGTCTTGTGTGAATGTTGAGCCAAATCATAAAGTTTTTTCTGACCCTAACTATGTGTTTTTGTTGCATAAGAAAATGAACATATAAAACAGGTCTTTTACCTATTTTGTAAGTATTTTTTTTAAAGACTATATGCGTGTAACAACCAGAAAATATAAATTTCCTGTAAAAATGGAAGTGTGTTTTGAAAAAAGACAATGCAAGTACGTTTAAATTGACACACTTTCCCAGAACGTCAACAACAGACACAAGAGGATACCTAGAGCTTCATATTTAGATGTAAAAAAACTCCACTGATAAAGCGGGTGAGGCTTTTGACGAGTTGGCACAAGAATGTGTTGTACTTCCCGTACCTAACCAAATTGTTTTTTTACCAAAATTAACCAAACTGTGTTTGACTGTTTTACAATGTTAACCACATCTTTTAAACTGCAACGACTCATAATTGACTTGTTGACTTGTTGACATTGTTTTTTTTGTTGCAGACACTGATTTTTAACTCATTAGATGGCGCGTAAAATGGTGCTACAGTAAGAAATCATCATTTCACTTATTTCTGTGAGATCAGGTTGGAATCTGCAGCTCCTCTATGCTTGAGGGAGCTTTATAGTGAATTTAGCTGTCCAGCCAAAAACAGTACTTCAGGTTTACTTTCCCCAGTCTCATAGTGTCCTTTTTGTCCTAAAACACAGCACAACCAGCAGCAAACAGCTAGTGAACACAGAGGAGCACTTAACAGCTGAAGTTCCAGATAAGAGTTGGTAGAATGATAATAAACTGCTCAACCTATGCTGACAGAGAGAAACAGACTGGAAGAAGAGGTGGAAGAAGATGAAGCCATTCTGTAGAGAGGGGCAGAGCGCTGTGATGGCAGGGAGGTGAGGGCCAAACAAAAAGGAAAGGCAGAGAGAGAATAGATGGAGGGAGGAGAAGATAGGCAGCAAGAGGAGGAAAGATGGAAGATAGACTGAAGCAAGAGCTGTGTGTGTGTGTGTGTGTGTGTGTGTGTGTGTGTGTGTGTGTGTGTGTGTGTGCATGTGTGTGCCGGGGGGGCAGTGGCTCTTGCAGCTGTCATGAGGGTCGGGCCTGGGATGCCTGTGATCAACTAACCATGAAATCTGCCCTGCACAACCCGGCATTCACACACACAGGCCTGTCTGCTTCTCTGCAGCGACCTGACAGCTAACTGTTGAAGACTGGCGTCTGCAGCTGATTGGCTGCACTGATAATGTTGACACCACCCTGTCTTCTGTGGAGGTCTGAGAGGACGGAAGAGGGTGTGTCTGACTTCATCAACTTCCTCCCGTTCAGCAATGACAGATGGATTAAAAAAAAAACATCCTTTATAATCTGGGCAAATCCTAAAGGACGGATAACACAAAAAACACCCTCATTTTATGGTAATCATACTCTAAAAACTAATATAAGAAGAATTGTGTGTGTGTATTTTCAGGGGTTTTTAGAAAATAATTTCTTAATTCAATTATTTTATTCTCATCTGCATGCTCATTGTCCTCACCAGGATCTTGACCTGATGGCACTTTGTTGTAGTAGCCGAATTAAGTGGTCAACTGCTCACCTTCAATGGTGTCTGGCACTCTGGAGAAGTGTTCCCTTAATGAATCCCATGAATGTTTACTGGGCAAATTGCAGATGGCATTTCTTGCATTGTTTCGGTGAGCATTTTGCAAATGCTGTAAACAGAGCACGTGGTGGGGGTGGGATCACGGTATGGGCTGGAATAATCTATGGAAATCAGGTGCATTTTATTGATGTCAAAAATGCAGAGATGCCATGACGAGATCCTGAGACCTATTAAGTGGGTTTCCCTTAACCCTCAAATTGCGCAAATTGAGATTGCAAATGTAAAATACGCCTAATGGAAACAGGTCAATTAAAAAAAAAAAAAACTCAATTTATTCCAAAAAAGTTTTCACACTTGCATGAGGTGGTATTTTAGGCGATTCTAAAAAACCATATTCAGCAAAACGGCCATGGAAACACTTTTTTGGCTATTATAGGTCACATGATGCTATGGCTATGTGCTTGTCAGTATCCAAAAGTTTTGAATCCACAGTCCCTCTGTGAAATCGTGGACTATCGGCTCCCAGAAATCCCTCATACGTGGCTGCTCCAACGCATCAACGACTTGCGTTTCCATCATGGCTCCATAACACGCCTAGGTGGCCTTTGGAAATAATGACGGCTAGTGTGGTGGCTGCAAAAGAAATAAAGCTGCTAATGTTTTGAACATCCATCGGCATGGTTACTGGGATGTTATCGCCAGAGGAGGAGTTGCAGAACATCACTCAGTGGAAACACAGTCATCTCGCAATTGTGTTTTATCAACATTTGGACAGTACTGCTAAAGTTTAGCGCAAATCTGCAATGGAAACCCATGTACTGTCATGCCAGTCATCCGCTGCCATGATCTCATGTTGCGGCATGATAATACATGGCCGCATGTTGTAAAGTTCTGCACTCAATTCTTGGAAGCTGAAAACATCCCAGTTCTTGCACTGCCTGCACCAGACACGTCAACCATTGAGCATGTTTGGGATGCTCTGTAACAGTGTGTCCAACAGCATGTTCCAGTTCCTGCCAATATCCACCAGCTTTACACAGCCATTGAGGGCAATTACACAGACATGAATAACCCGTTAATGAGGCTTACCAAGGTTATAATCATGTTCAGGATTTGGTGTTCATAAGAGCATGACGAAATCGGGTAATTCAAATTCCCCATATACATCCTGGCTTCTGTCAGAGCACTAAACCTAGCATATTGAGGTTTCCCATAAACAGAGTATGGTGTTTCAGCCCGTTCTCATTCCGAAATCATCAAATAGTGCCACTTATGCGGTGCTTTCAGGGTAAGATCCTGATGGAAAAAAACACCTTTTGAAACTGTATGAGACGCTATCAGCTGAGAATGTAGCTGGGAAAAGAGCCAAAAGGCACCTGTTGCAGCAGCATGATGCACAAATTAGCGGCATCTGAAACCTGCTGCATCTACATGATATGCTGCTGGATGGCATAAGGTTGAAATGTTACCAGTAATGATGTAATATAAGGAGCAAGAAGGTCATGAAGGGGAGGCAGTCCTTGAAACCAATGTGAATGGGTCCTTACCATCTATGCCTTTGCCTAATCCTAAGAAGTGTTTTGGATTGAAAAGTATGCAAAGTGCCTTTGCTGATGTACCTGTGTTGGTTGCCATGTGCTTTTGTCTCCTAAACATATCCACATGCTTTTGTAGCGTAATCCCACCATGTGTTTTTGTTGAAATCCTGGCATTCGCAGCGGCACCCTGGAGAGTAAACAGCAGACACAGAAGGACACCTAGAGTGTAATATGTAGGTGCAGAAGTCCACTGACAAAGCAAGAATATGTGGCGACTTGTGATGATAACATGTTAAACCATCCCAAGGCACACCTGTGCTGTTTAATCCGCCTGTTGGTGCCACACCTGTCAGGTGCATGGATCATCTTGGAAAAGTAGAAGCGCTCACTATCAGAGATTGTATCAAACTTGTGACCAAAGATGAAGAGCAGTAAGTAGTTTGGGTGCATAAAACAAGTCCTGTCATTACCTTAAACCTGTGAGAAATGTTAAGAAAAACAAAAGTGTCGCCTTTAAGTATTTCTTCAGTATAATTAAACAGCCTCCATGGTGGCACTAAGCCAGATCAGCAGTCTAACCTGCATGTCGTTCTGTACGAGAGGCCTAAATGGGCTGGTGAAGTTTTTAGTGATACAAATCAAACGCCTCTCCTTGGTATTGAGTTAGTCTGGTTGAAATGCTGCTGCCCAGACACCCATGGTTCCAAACAGGCAGCTGAACAGGCCAGGCCACCCAGGGTGCTGCACCCTGCTGAACACACACACACATACACATTCCCAGGCTACAGTGCCATGTTGTCTGTGGAGTGTGCCACCCTGCACTGATCCTGGCTTTGGAGGTTGGTAGCTTGGCTGTCAGCTTTGGGCTTTGGATGATAACCCAGACACACACACACACACACGCTTACACACACATTCCTTTCCTTCAGGTCATGCCAAAACAGCAGTCTGCTAGCACCATGTGGTTGATTGTCTGGCTACTTCCTCTTCCTTTCACTCATCCCTTCTGTCCTCCCATCTCGCTTATTTTCCAGCTCCGTCTGGACAGTAAACAGAAAAAACTATTAACTCATCCTCTCTTTTAAAATTAATTAACTGGTAAAAGCTGGGAAATAGATAAATTAATAAAAAGGGTGTCAACAAAGCTTAACCACTGACCACTGGAGCACATACCTTTGGCACTGTAATCTACTTAATTGCTAGTTTCACGATACTATGTATGATTTTTACTGAGCTGGCTTCTGTGAGAGTTAGTGGTGTGTTAAAAGTGTCTTAGGTGACAAAGATAATGTGGGAGAACAGCTTGTCGTTCCTTGAAGGAAAAGAGAGTCGCTCTATATGATACTAGAGCATTTCCAACGCGTTCTCATCCCAAATGATCACATACTGCCTCTTTGCAGCGAACTTCAGAGTCTACATGTTATGCTTTAGATATCCTTCTGCCTATGCTCTTTATGTTTTTGGGGATGCCACTACCGTGATGTCAACACAAACACATGGTGGGATTGCGCTGCACGTGGTTATATTTAGGCAGCAAAAACATATGGTAACCAACACTAGAACGACAACGAACACACATGCTGCCATGGTCAGGACTGGTAAGGTGTAGGAAAAAAATCACATTCAGACAGGAAGCAAACACCAGACTCCCGCATCAAAGTCTAGGGTTTGTTGGACCAATCCACCCCGCTCTCTCACCTTCAAGGTTGTTATATTGTGTCATTAATGGCAGCGTTTCAACCTGACGCCCCCCAGCGGCGTATCATCTTGACGTGACAGGTTCCATTTGGCCGCGTTCCAAAATAACTCTGCCCATCCACGTATCGTCCTACAGTGGCAGGTGCCATTCAGGAGTGCATCATTTGCCTCAAACGGTTCTGCTGGCCGCGTTTTCAGCTGATGCCATCCAGTGGCATATCATACAGCCGCAAAAGATGGCTTTTGATCAGGATCTTATGCCAAAATCAGTTTGGATTGAGAATGAGCTGGAGATTCTCACCCCTAGTGGTTAAGTAATTATAAATGAATAAAATATATTTTAAAGAAATGCTCCACATTTTACACACATAAAGCCATTATGTGTTGTGTCTGGACAGCAGAATTGGCTGACCACCTGGCTGAAATACCTCCAGTCTGCAAGTCTGCAAAGGGGAGTACATAGGACTTTTTTCTTCAGACAGTAACTTCTATTACTTTTCATGTGTACAGCCACACTAAAAGATGAAAATGTTTCCAGATTATAGCCTTTTACTTAAGTTCTTGCACAGATATTTGTTTTTAGACAGCATTTAACCAAACATAGCCATACCCAGAGCTTTTTGCAAATACTTAGTTATATCTTTCAGTTCATTCAGGCCTGCGGCTCAGTGTGATAAATATGAGCTTGGGTCTGTAATCACCTTCAGGTTCAGATTTTTCGGGTCATGCCTCACGCTGCTTCAAAGGAGACCTTGATGATAGGAAATGGATAAATAGTTGACATGGTAACTTCAGTCAAACCACAAAGCCCAGACACAGAACAGCCCTCCAAACATGGTCAGCACTACGGATAATTCCCAGAAGCAGTAGCTGGTTCACCTTTCTCTGAAAGTATCAACAAACACACGGCTGATTGACCCCAACCTGCACTCACACACACACACATACACACACTCTACATTTGTGCCTCCAGGACACGCCATATGTGACCTCCGTGGTCCCTCTAACCTGGTGACTGGGAAGTACAACGTTCAGTTAGAAGAGTGACACCTAGACAGGCATAAATAAACACAAGTGGCCCCTTTAACAGAAACACACACACACACACACACACACACATAGGTAAGTGGTTTCCGCCACTGGTGGTTTCCTTCAGTTGGAGCAGGGGTCAGGCAGGTCAGAAGGATGTTGGAATAAACTGCTTCTCAAATTGTGAGATTAGGGAGATAATTCTGACGCAGGAATCTCATCTGTCATGTTTGTCGTTGGAAAATGTTACAGGTCGGACTCACGGACCGAAACTCACATCAACATTTAAAAAGCTGCCTTGTTTGACGCCGTATGTGATTGCCTTTGATGTTTCTCAATAACAGGATGTGTGTTACTGTTTGAATAACCCTTAACAAACTGTTTTAAAGAGGTAAAACATTTTATTTTTTTAAATTTTGAGTATTTTTAAAAGTTTTCTTTTTAATAAACTGATGCTCTTTTGCAATCTTTTTATTGTTTTTAACATCATTGTCTTAAGTAGTTTTTTTTTTTTTAATTGTCACTGAGGGGTGCCAAAGTCAAAATTTTCTCATTTTTTAAAGCTGCACTTAAAAACATCTTTATATTAAAAATGGGTTTAGTGACTATGAGCAGTCTGAAAGGAGTCACTTATAGTGATGAAACCACCAAGAGGCAACTTCCGGGGCTGAAAATTGGTAAAAAAAAAAAAAAAAAAACGGTAATGCACTTGCATTTCACTGCAAACTTCCTATAAACAAAATTGCTACTGAATCAGAAATAAATGTATCCAATGGAGATCTGAGGTTTAGTCACAAGCTTTTTAAAATACATGTCATTGGTTTAGAAATGTGGAGATATCAGGTTTTGTAAAGCGCTTTTCTAGGCTTCTGGAAGTCAAAGGGCTCATGGACCCCCATGGTAAAATGCCCAACTTCACAGCAGAAATAAACATTTGCTGGTGCAAAAAAAAAAAAACGATTTTGGTCTCTATGGCTAATTTCAACATTAACTATTTTAAGGCATAACTGTAGAGGGGTGAATTTTTCTATAACTCACCTGTTTACACTTTATTAAGGCTTACAGTGATGTGCTGTCTGTGAGGCGTCGCTACACTCTGTGAAACAGATCCACCCTGCGTTCATCCACAGCTCCACCCTCTCATCCCAGTACGGTCACCTCTCGCTCCAAAAAACCAACATGATAACGTCCAAAGTGCCGAACTTGAGGCTTTAAAATGGGAGTCTATAAACCATATTTTGAACAGTTTATGTAATTTGCAACTCTTTGCCAGCACATTCATAATAACTTTCTAAGCTAATAATGAGTTGATGTCAGGTATTTTAAAAGTGTGCTGCACTGGATTCTGTATCAGCAGCCTGTTGACATTCACTTTATCAAAGCAGTCACACCAAGGACATCATTTCCCGCCCCCAGTGTGCGAAACAGCAGCCTAATGTGAGACGGCTTTTATTCTCAGCAGCATGGAACGGTAAAAAGATAACAGTGCTGGAAAGTCAACGCTTTGCCCAAAATATACGACGCGCTCCACTGCTGGGATTTCACTGGTATTTATTCAGCCTGGTTTTATAAGGTAAGGAACATCTTTCATTTACCTTTTCTTCTTTTTTACATTTTCTTCTTACAGTCTTACAATAACTGACACAATACATAATTATATATAATCATAATATCATGAAGTTAATGGTAATCTAAATCTAACTTTTCATGTTAAATGTTTTAAGACATAAAAAATACTTCCTTATTTAAAGATCTTACTGGCTCCATTGAGAGATTTTAAGCAGAGTAGTATTTCCTGATATACTGATATATATGATAGGGGAACAACTGGTATACTAAGACAAATAATGTTTATTTAGTTCCCAACTTAAATTTATTCAGATTTTGTGTTTTGAAAAAAGACTTATAAGTTTTAGTCCTGCCAGTTTTAATCTGTTCTCATTACCAGGCAGTCAAATCAAATTCACATTTTCATCCCAACTTGTCACATATCACTGCTTGGTCAGTGCTGTTCACATCTACATATTAGATGCCCAGTATTCTCCCATGTCAGTTTACGCTTATTATATGCATTATGTCTTTTCAAGATCTTCTTCGGTTTTCACAGGAAATGTGCAGTTTCTGCTTGTTAGATTCAAACAGTCTTGACCAAATAAACGGTAATACAATCAGTAAAAAAAACTCTAATTTACATCCATTAATAAAAGCATGTGGTTAAGTTTAGAAGAAAACATCATGGTTTGGCTCAACATTCATACGGAAAGTGAACAGTGGGCTCCTGTGTGAAAGTCCGGGGTTTGTTGGACCCATCCACCCTCACTCTGGCCAGCAGGGATTTTCCAGTCCCTTATATTTCGTTGTTACCTGCAGCATCAGCAGCGTATTATACTGCTGCATAAGGTTCTGTCCAGCTGCCTCATCAACTGACGCCACTCTCTGTGACAGGTGCTCTCTGGCCGACGGGCAGCATATCATACTGTGGCGAAAGGCTCCGTCCCGCCATGATATGGCGTGTCATATGGCCATGAAAGAACTGACCAAACAGCATATCTGACAAATTCAGAATGAGAAAGAGTGGCAAATACAGCCACCTTGATGTGCCCAGTGGTGCATTATCATGACCCACAGCTGAAACACAAAGTAACACAAAGCTAGTGTTAAAAAACAGTCTCGATCTGATTAAAAAAAAAAAAAAAAAATTAAAAATCATGTTTTCGGTTAAAATAAGATGGTAATGTAATGTGATGTACATACAACACGTGAATGATATCAGGTACAATGACCGTATGTAAATTACGTAACATTAAACAACACTGCTTTTTGGTTTCACGATGGACATACTGATACTCGGATGGTATTTGTATTTTTTAAAAGTACACCATTAGGAATACGCTGCACGTTACTGAATATTCAGTTCAGCTGTCAAAGTTATTGCATGATCAGATTTTTTTTATTAAAGGACCACCTGAAAGATATATTATAGGTTTAAAAAAAGTGATTACAATATTAGTCAGGACATTTTATGACATTATTGTTGAAATTATATTACGTTGTACATTATTGGATTTTATTACATTTTCATTTGGGTTAAGTGCAAATTTTATGACATTTTCAAGTATTATTACATTTTCAGGAAATTATTACATGATTGGGTGCTTCACAGCCTCAGGACAAACAGAGCATTTTCAACCCAACTCTCAGAATAACAGCCACCATGTTTCTTCCAGCCGGCAGTGTTTCGGTGTGCTGTGAGGTGTAATGAACATTGTCGCCTGTAGGGGCTAGCAGAGCTTCAGACTTTCTTCAACATAACAGAGAGCAGAGAAGACATTCAGGGGAATATTCTGCTCGTGTATGGATTTTATTAAGTTGCTAAATAGCATCACTGTACAATGTGTAGTTTGTTTGGACATGTTGGTGGACTGGCTGTAGTTCGGGGTTTAACTGATTCCCCCAGGTGTCACAGTTCAAGATCTTTTAGGGTCAACTTTACAAGTGAAAATGTGAATATTGTCAGATTTAGTGCATCCCTGCTCACACTGTTGTTTAAAGCCACCACTGTTTGTCTGCAGCTACATTTGCTGTCTGGCTCCAGTATTTATGTGCAGTTGTCTCTTTATGCTGCCCTTTCAGCACACCAAGACACTGTGCCACCGCGCCCACCCGCCCACCCGCCTGCAGTATAGTACAGTAGAGGGGCGACAGAAGGAGATGTGAGGCGATAGCCCCCTTTTTTTTAGGGCAGAAAAAGACCCCAATTGTGTCTGAGCGCCCTCCTCTCCCTCGCCTCGCCTCGCCTTGCATGCCTCTGGAAGTGCAAAGAAAAGAGAGAAAGAGATTTAGAGAAAGGGAGAGGGAAGGAGGGAAGGTTGGTTCGCTGTGCAGCTGCTCCTGCGGAGGCCTTTGGATTACATCAGAGTGGCTGAGAAGAAAGGAATGAGATGAGAGAGAGAGAGGGAGAGAGAGAGAGAGGGGAGAGGGGGGCACCAGGAGGGTGTGAGGCACACTCCACAAATCAGACCTTTTTTTCTCCGTGCTCTCTCTATCCTGCTCCCTCTCTCTCTGTATCTCTCTATCAAGGGTTGTAGTGGAGCGGCCCTCCACAGAGCTATCATTGTTATCAGACTGAAGAGCACACACACACACACACACACAGAGAGAGAGAGAGAGAGAGAGAGAGAGAGAGAGGAGGTAATGAGTTACTTTTTCTTCTGTTACTGTAACTTAGCTTTTGGTCCAGTTTACTCTTTGCCAACTCAATCTTTTATTTCCATTTTTGAAATGAAATGTATAAATTCTAAATCCATATCTGTCTACTATCAAATATTTAAAGGTCCAGTATGAAGGATTTAGAGGCATCTATTAGCAGCTATGGTATTCTACTCATAACTATGTTTTCATTAGTTTATAACACATGAAAATAAGAACTGTTGTGTTCACATGACCTTAGAATGAACAAGCATGTGGTAGAATTATGGTTAAGTTTAGGCAACAAAAGCATATGGCAACCAACACCAGAACGTCAACAAAAGCACATGCTGGCACACATGCGTAGAATTTGGGAAAGGGAGCACATGGTAACGTGTACACAGAAAAGCCCATCGCATTCAGACGGAAAGCGAACACCGGACTCCTGCATGAACGTCCATCCTCCCGCGTGCCCTAAAGGCGCCCTTGTGCTGCTAATATGTCATCACTGGCATGGTTTAACCTGTCGCCATCCTGCCACGATTCACACACATGCGATAAGCTCCGTCTGGCCTGATTCTCAGCTGACGGCACCCGTGCACATACATGTATCGTCTGGACACAGCAGGTGCTATCCGGCTGTCTCGCTGGCCGCCTGCGTATAATAACATGACTGGTTCTGTCCAGCTGCATTCTCGGCTGATGCCATACAGCAGCGTGCCACGCACACACAAATGTTGCCTTTTCACGTTGCATACTTAATGCCAAAAGAGCAGCGCTATTTTACAAGTTCTGAATGAGAGCAGGCTCGAGTCTGTCATGTTTCTACAGTAGCCCAGAACGGACAAACACTGGCTCCAGATAGGGCCATTTGTGTTTTCATGTTTGCTACCATAGTGGGCACACAGGAGAAGTTTCAGGTCTGCAAACTCAACACTAGATGCCAATAAACACAACACACTCTGCCCTTAACCCGTAACATCTTTCCTACCGACACGACAGCCTCATCTGGTATGGCTCTCCATTACATGTTGGAACCGGGCTGCAAGATTTTTTTTTTTTATTTAACATCTTACTCACCAAAATAATTTAAAGTCATCAGCACCTTTTAAATTTGAGGGAAAAAAACAAAAGTGATTGCCCCCAAATGTTGATCACGATTATGGTGAGTATAGTAGATCATAATTTAACAAGTACTTAAAAAATTTAATTTTCCCACAAAAAAACCTGGATAAACATCAACAATGGACAGTTGGGTAATTTTACCATCCGCCTTTGTTCTCATCTCCATTTAGATCAGATTAACCAAGAGATTTGTTTAAATGTTTTAAATGTCTGACAGCTTTTGTATTTTGCTAGTTTTAAACTTTTGAAACTGTGTCTTGTCAGTTGTAACGATGTCGAATTACTTTTATGACGACCATAATTCTGATGTTGATAGCTGGGGTGTCCTGGGGGCCAAGAGGTTAATCACAAAAGGATTCATGTCCTGTATCAAACACTAAATGTCATGTACGTGTCTGAAGACAAGAGTTTCTACATGTTCTGAATTCTGCCATCACAGAGAGCGCTAAGATGTGGAGAACGGAATAATTGCAAATATAAGCGAACTTTGATCACCTGCATTTTATCATTCCATATCTGCACAATGCTGTAATTTATTGAACTGAATGGATCAAATCCTGATAAAAACGTGTCTACTGAGGCACAGACATCTCTTTCACATTGTAAGTCTTTTTGGGCCCCGTGGCATCACGTGATGAAAGCAAAAGATGTAATTCCACCGTTTGTTTCCTTGAATGTTTGAAGCACACTTAGACTGAGTGATTGTGATATCGTTTTGTGTTGATAAACTGCTGTATGCGTTGTAGGTTGGACCATGTTCTCCGGGAATCTCGTGGTCGTGCTGCTGGTCCTCCTCATGTGCAGGCGGGTCCTGTGGCATGGATTGTGCATCTTTATTGGTCAGAAATGGTTCAAGAAGTCGAGGCCCAGAGGAGTCGCCAATCGGAGACAGCCTGAAGAAGTGACACATGAGTAACTGATACGAGTCCGGTTCTTCCACATTTCATCTGTTGTTGACTTTCTGCCTTTGAATCTTCTGAAAAGAAAGAAATGAATGTCAATCATGCACCAATGAAGCTGCTCAAAAGATGGAAAAATACAAAAATATCTGTGTGCACTGCATAATGCTTCCACAATAAGATATACTGTATGTGTCATCAAATATTTAGTCTGAATGATAGTTCAGTGTCATTGCTTGTTTCTTTGATTTCTCTGTTGGTTCTCGCCTTGTTTCATTATGATAACTGATAACTCTCTATTGAAATATATACTTCTGATCCTGTTTTCTCACTCTGAAGAACTGAGAACAGCAGTCATTGTTCTTTTTCCTCTCACAGGGAGCAAAAGTGAAATTTGATTGTTTTCACCTTCATGTGCAGAGAAGAGGGTGTGAATCAGCCTGTAGGTATATTGTTCTGGATGGGAACGTTTTAAAAAAGGGGCGAGAAGGGAGAAGAAGAATATTTTAAGCATCAAACCACTGAAATTAAAATCCACTGTGGTCTTTGAGCTTTTTTCTTAACTCTGCACACAAGACTTGATTCTGAGACTGAAGATTGTTTGTGCTTCCCAGGGATTGTACATGCAAACAGCCTAAATATACGGATGGAAATCTAGAGCTTTTGCAGAAACTCAGTTCTCTTGCAGCCTTGAATATGACATTGATTATGTCTTCATGCCTGGCTTCAAGTGTGCTAATTAACTTATAATTCTCTGCAATGACTGCTCCACAGCCAGCCCGGTCTCACTCCGAACTCGTGAAATAGCACCGCATTGTCAGTGCTTTCTGCTTACAAGGATGATACCAAAAGCCATCATACACATCCATCCAGATCTGAAAATTGGCTGTTATCAAAAATCTGGGGAAATTATATTTAAATATCTGTAAGAATGTTACCGAAAAAAACAAATATTATTATTATTTTCAACACTGTCTTAATATCATTTTCTTGTTTTTTTTCACTTTTTTTTTTCTTTTTTTGCTTATCTTCAGGTAAATTTCATATTATTTTTTTATAAATTTTGAGCTTATTCTCTAACTAGTTTTTGTTACGTTGCTTATTGCCTTCTTCTTATCATGCCTTTGAAAGAAATCAAGCCAATATGCTCAGATGTCAAAGGGTTCAGAATGATGTTGCTGGTTTGCACTAAACTTATAAGATTGCAAAAATCTCACAGTCTGCAGGAAGCTTCAGGTTATTCTGACATCATTCTGATCATTTCAGCCCTGCAGGAGCGTCCTCATTTGTAAATGAAATGATATGGCTGTACTGTGATTTTAAAAAAAACAACATAATATTAAACTTAATATTGACATTTCTGAACAGATTTATAAAAAAAGAAAATCAGTAATTCAAGGGTTGAAAATGGCTAAAAAAAAATCTCCTGTTTTAATAAGCCCTGAATTCTGCAGGGCCAATGCTGACGAAGCGTCGACGGTTGGGTCTTATCTTGCCTACCTAATGAGATTTACATCAAAAAAAAGAATGTGATCAAGTCCTAATTAACTTCTGCCTCACACATCCACCCCCCATCTCTCCCCTCCCCCGCTGTTAAGCATGTTTTCTTAAATCTTGCAAAGGCTTGAGTCACATTCAGAGCTGAGAGCGAAGTTACACTTTAATTGTATTCGTGATCATTTCAACCCAATCTACAGAAAAAAAAATGTTGGCATTGTATGTTTTTAGAAACCACTGATATGGTAAATTTGCATGTTATTATGTAGAGGATATGTTGAAACTTATCAATTCAGTACTTTTGTGTTTAACGTGGTTGGCAGGAAATGCAGAGATGCTACAATAAAAAACCAAAAACCAATGCTTCTATGGTGCTCAGTGGAAACACAGTGATAGGTCACTCAAAAACATCCATGTTTAGTGCATAAAATGCCACCTTTAAAACAGCAACGGGTCACTAAAACACAACCTGTTTTGTTTTTCGCTGGTGTTGAACAGTGGTCAACAGCTTGGCAGTCGTCTCGCCCAGATGTCACACCATCCACCATCACTTCCACCTCCCTGTAGATGATCCTTAAAGGGTAAATAATTTCTGTACATAAATTAAAATTAACGTTCTATAATCTCTTATTTTGGTAATCCCATTTCCTCTTTTGATCTTGCAGGACCTTTATTTTGAAGCCTTCACGGCAGAAACAGGATATGTTTGAGGGAAAACTCAAATGTTGAACTGTTAGCAGGTTACGAGGCCTAAATAAGAGCAGCACAACAGGACTGTGTAGTGGAGTTTAAATTTTCCAGCATCACAAATGTCATGTAGTAGGAAGCTGTGATTTTAAAAAATTCCTCTTAGGGATCAGCAAAGATTACACACACTCACACACACACACACACACACACACACACACACACACACACACAGACAGACATGTAAATCAAAAAACATCACAATTTTACAACTGCAGCATGTAAAAATGTGTCACTGTCATGCAGTGAAGAGTCTTTTTTGTAATGTTGGACCAACAGGTATGGATGAGGAGATGTGTTTGGAATGTGGTGGACAGATGTCAACATAAAGGCTCTGAGCCCAGGAGAGGAGGAGGAGGAGGAGGAGGAGGCGACAGGGGAGGAGCTGGTACGAGGGACAGCAGAGAATGGCCTCGGCTCTTTGAAAAGTGAATTTCCTTCCCCGCAGCTAGAGATTACCAGGCCCTTCAATGCTAATGGCGGCTACAAATGGCCGTAGATAAGACTTGGAGGACGGAGGAGGAGGGACAGAGGAGGTTTGCTTAATGAAACACCACCGACGCTGCTATCATTTTTTTTATCTTTCACCTGAGATTTTCGCACCACTCTTGCAAATTAAAACTTGTACACATTCAGAAAGCGCAAACGCTCAAGTCAATATACCCGTGGCATCACTAAAAATGCGGCGGTCTTTCTCATAGATTGGGATTCACTGCAGTCACAGGCTGTTTCAGTGGTGATGTGAATTGTTCTCACCCTTCTGTAACGGCTGCAGGATTGACTCTGTGTGTTTGATGGCTTTTGTTCGCCTTCTGAATGAGTGCTGTTTGATGCTGAGGACACATCAAAGCTTTCTTAATTTTCCTAAATTGCATTTGTGAACATTTCATCATCATGATATTAATAGTAATAATACCACTCCTGGTAATAATAACAGTAATAACTTAAGAGGAAAAATAATCCAGGATGCAGGGCACAAAATGTCAACAAATAAAAGAATAGATTATTACAAATGCAAAGACCAAAAACAATAAAAGCAATAAAATAAAAAAAGGATATAAAATGAATACTACATAAATAAAATAAGTAGAATAAATAAAATAGATTTTGTATGCTCTAATGATGGTCTGAAAAAAAAGTGAACCACTGCACAGATGTTATTGTGCAGAAATCTTCAGATATTTTCAGCACATAGGCAGGAGGCGTCCTGCATCATCAACACATTTGCAAACAGCATTTTGGAGCAATGAATCTATTGAGTGAATAAAAAAGTCTTAGATCTATAACTAATACATGTGAAAAATGAGACCAAGAACAAAAGTCTATATTTTTGTCAGTGTACAAAAGCTGCTTAAATACACTAAATATTCATCCACACTATATGACTGATGTTGACAGGTTGTCACACACAGCAGAACTCCTCCCAAATCACAAATATTTAGATTGCTCTCACCGCGGGGTTATAACAGATTTTTACGTACGGGGTCTGACAGGGAGTTTAGGTCCTCTGGGGTCTAATGGACCCTAAACAAGAGTAAATTTACAAAGTAGGATAACACACTATATCTATGAATGACTCTTTGGCAAACAAAAGTATATTTGAATGTGAATGGATCATATAACATAAAAGACATTAAATATATCCTTATTTAGTGTAATGACCAAGCTTTTTGGTTAAATGTGCAAGCTCAGTTTGCAGTGTGGAGTAACTATTTAGATCCTTCACTTAAATAGTACCAGACTGTAAAAATACTCTCATAAAAGTCCTCGACTGACAAGGTTACTGATGAAAATATATGTAAGTACAATCGGGGAACGTTTTAGGTATGCATGCAGGTACGCATGTGTGCACGAAATGCAGCCGTGACTTTCAAAAGTTTGTGATTTCAGGCCCCCAAAACTCTGTTGTCGTGTGAACCAAAGGCCAAACCGCCACAAAACATTTCGTGCCTGAAGCATTCCCATGTAAGGCTGTGATGCCAATGGTTTATCACAACTGATATCTGCGTCTGACCAATGAAACCTCATCAAATAAATCTGTATTCTTAAATAAACTGCCGAACTTAAATCATTTTAATGTAAAGTGATGACCAATAGACTTGACCATGAGTATTGTGAGACAACGTACAACTCTGGCTTCCTTATTCTATTTACTATCAGACCTCCACTTCAACACACACACACACACACACACACACACACACACACACACACATACACCCTCTTCTTGATGTCTTTGTTGGCTCTCCAGGCCATTAAAATGCTGTTAAGATTCCTTAGATGCCACTGACTGGATTGTGTCAGTGGCCGCTTTATCTGACCTCTGCGTGTGTGTGTGTGTGTGTGTGTCTAGAAAACTGGTTTCTGGTACCTGAACCTTTGTCTTGTGCAACAATAGACCCATTTTGCTTTGTTGAGGAGCCATTTTTATTTGTGCTGCAGAAAGTGACAACAGCCTCTAAAAAAGCGTATTGTTTTTTGTCATCAGGTGA
Source organism: Plectropomus leopardus (assembly GCF_026936395.1). Taxonomy (NCBI): domain Eukaryota; kingdom Metazoa; phylum Chordata; class Actinopteri; order Perciformes; family Serranidae; genus Plectropomus; species Plectropomus leopardus. The sequence goes on along the minus strand of NC_142176.1, from coordinate 2,752,446 downwards.
ATAAAATGAACCTTAGGGGAACCATCATGTTCTGCTTGTGTTTTGTAAGTCTCGAATCAAAGTAACAGTTTAGGTCATCCAGGAAGTGAGGCCTATTAGGGAGCACTGTAAAACCAATGATCCTTAATGGGACCACCTTGAAAGTCAGGACCCCCGTGGCCAGTCTTCAGACCTGCAATAACCACTTTTCTCACTTCCCTCTGGCCAATTGACGCAGAGAGGTTCGGGAGTGGCATAAAATGCTAAAAGTTTTCCCAGTGAGAGGGCCCTGCATGCTTTATAGAGGCGCGTCTGCTCGCCTTTTCTTTGAGAACAGGCGGTGGAAACCCTCTTGTCTCAGGAATGTATTCTTTGTTGCTCCTATTGCCCTCATTTACAGCTTATGGAGTGGCACAGTTCATTCACTGTCTCGGTTGTCCAACACTTCTTGAGTGTCGGAGGAAGCCTTATGTCGCATCAATTGTCATGCTAAACACAGATTCACCCGAAACATGTTAACAATGTTAAACTATAGGACAACAGCAGTCTGAATATTTCTGGATTTGATTAGATGGGTGACATTTTGAGCCTTGGACCTCACGTGCTGTTTGGAAAGTGGTGCTGTCAGTAGATCAACTTTGCAGGTTTTGCCTCCTAATCATTTGCCAGGTTGCCTTCATGTGCTCCTTGGAAGTATTGTATTTACAAGTTAAGAGCAAGTACACAGTCCTCCAAAGTCATAATTTTGAGTGGGAATTTGAGAAATTTTGATGATACCCGAGTTAACGAGTTGTGACGTTTGCGCAACATTTCAGAGCAACAGAAATGGCAGAAATCATGAAAACAGTGTCAACAATTGACTGAAAAAAAATTTAGATATTGCATTATTTTGTTCCTAGTAGCTATCATTTACTTTTAGTAGTATTTTAGTATCTGCATCTATTATATGTAACAAGCAACTAAACTTAAAAATTAAAGACAAAATATAATTTTTCTGTGGTAAATTTCTGACACTGTTTCACTGCTTTCCACAGTTTTTGCTGCCTTGAAACATCATGCAAATGTCACAACTCGGTAAAGCATGCCAGGCAAGTAAACTAACATTGATAACAACATTATTTTATAACAGGATGTATAAACTTGAAATGCATAAACACGGCTGGCAAAAGTCAATGTTTGGTCAATGGTAAGAGCCTTTGATCACATGTAAAGTGTAATATGGAATTAATGTTAACCGCTCCATGAAGAGTGACCATGACTAAACATAAAAATATAATATATATATTAAAAAAATAAGATTATATATGAAAACAAAAAATAAACTGAAAACAGCTATCAACCTCTTGTTTAAATGTTCTTTGCATTGAAGTGCGACCCATCTTTGTAACTTCTATGTTGTTCCCACTTTACGACCTAAAAGCTCATGAACACAACAAAGTCGGAAGAACGACTTTGCAACTCAGAAACTACGACCCTCTGACATCATGTGAATGCAGCATTGTTTTTTTTTGGGGAGGGGGGGGTTACTACTATAAAATTTCTTGTGATGTGATCACCCCAAAGCCCTGTTGCCTCAGGAGTGTGTGTATGTGTGTGTGTGTGCATTTTGATACATATCAATTTGTTGGGTGCACCTCCCTCAGCAGAGCTGTTCACAAAGTTGTTGGTGCTGCAGCTTGAGTGGTTGTCTTGATGTGAGCACCATTTGAATGTTTGAATTTTTACATCCTCTTGTTCCACTGCCAGCTTGGCCTGTATTGCAGGTATCCCACTATGCTGTGTGGGAGCAAACAATTGAAATGCACCAAAAAAGACAGCAGGCATCCCAGCAGCTCTGTTAGGCAGGGGCATGAAGTCAGGGCAACGTGACGTGCAGCTCTCATCTGTGTCTGCATCTCATTTCATCTCAGTCCGAGACATCAGAAGACAAGCAAGAAGATTCCACGTCAGTAGGATTCATAGTCTGATAAACATGAATGTCTGTGAAAAGTGTTGTAACATTCATCCAACAGATGTTGAGATATTTCAGTCTGAAACAAAGTGGTGCATCAAACAACCAGCAGGTTAATGCTTTCACTCAGTATCTCAGCATCTTCTGGATGGACTGGCACATTTCGACAGTCTTCACTATCCAGTTTAACGCAGACATCCGTGGTGCCATCATCAGGTCAGAATTTCAGTGTGCTTCAGTTTCACAATGAGCGTTTAAACCACAAAAAGAGTCGCTAGCGTGACTGTAGAAGCACCAGTCCAGACGATGCCTCAGACAGAAGGCTGGGGACCGTTTGTCTCACAAAGTGGACGGCGTCCACACTTTGGTGCTGGAAGCTGTCTGCCCAGGAGGCCAGCCACGACACAGAGGAGAAGGAGTGCTTGGTCGTGTGGTGGGTGGTCAGCACTCGCCGTTACTCCCTCCTGGGATGCCCCTTCACCTTCCAGTCAGGCCACGCCGGGGGTATTCAAGGGGGGGGGCTGCCATCATAACTTGGTCAGTGGGGGTATGCTGCAGCGGGGAGGAGGGGGGGACTGGAGGCTGAGAGTCAGGTGTGGCTCTGCCGCCTCAGCACACAAGGCTGCAGTGAATTAGTGATTACTGGCTGTATTTAATCTCCTCCCTGCAGAGAGGTCAGACACACACGAGCACCGGACGAGTCTGGAAGAGCCGACCCACTCTGCAGATTTCTTTACATTACAGTAAAAGGCTCTGCCACGCTTCTCTCCTAATCATCAATTTTCTAGTGTTTTTTCTCGTCCAAAGTGTAGCGTGGGGGTCATGGTGAGCTATAGTGAAGGCTCACAGTGTGGTGCTATTTAGAATCACATCTGTCTGCAGCCTGCATTAACATCTCTGAATGCACGCAGGGCCGAGAGCAACACCCACAGCCCTGAATGAAGTGAGCCCGCTTTCAACTCAAACGCATTGTCGTGCAGAAAACTTGGTTTGGTTTTGCAGCTTTCACACTGAAGAAACAATAAACGGGGAGAAGTTTATATTCAAAAAAACGGTTTCTGGATGTGTAACACTATCATGCTTTTGGTGAAAGTGGAAAATACTGAAAATAGTTGTATGAAATATCACAAAACCCAAAAAGATGTTCAACTCTTTGAAACCTGGAGCAACATCACTTTTCTTGTGCTGCTTTCATGGGTCTTTCATAGGTATTTAAACCTTTGAACAAATTGGTACTATTTCTTTCAGAAACACAGGGAAAAAAGGCAATGAGAAACTCGACAAGAAATTTCCTGCAAATTTCAAGAAATTTAGCAACATTATTTTCTTAAAAGCTAGGGATATATTTCTCAGACTAAACTATGTGTATATTATCATAATTAGACATTTAAATTTACAGAATCGTCATTTTAAGCAGCTTTTCATGTTCTTTGTTTGTTTCTTTGTAAATTTTCAAATTACTTTCTTGTACTTTTTTTTCTTGCTTAATGTTCCACGAGTTGCAAGAAATGTGTAGATTAAGAAAATGATTATTATTTTTTTTATGTTGGGGAAAATGTCTAGGGAGAAAAAGAAAAAAGCTAGGGGAAAGAGTTTTATCATGATTTAAATTTTTAAAATTGTGCTTTCTTTAACCAAATTCCAGCCTGTTCTCATTCTGAAGTCGTCACTGCAAAGCGGTAATTTGTGACGATTTGGAATGAGAACATGCTGCAAGTTCTTGTTAATTTTTGGGGTCATTTTGTCTTTCATCGCTTATTGCTTTCTTTCCATGTTTTGGGAAAATCAAGTCAATTTGCTTAAATTTCAAAGGATAAACAAAAACACAAATCTCCAAAGAAAAATCTCAATTTCTCATCCACAGTTGAATTAGGCCGAGTGTTAGCTGTAGTTTGTGGTGTTAAGAGTGAAGTTTTGCACCACGAGGTCTGCTTCAGATTCTGGCATGTAACCCTGGACCCCTTTTATTCTTTCAGGCTCCAGAGTCCTAACACAAGACAACATTTTCAGATGTTTGCATTTAGTGAATGTGTAATTATAGCATATTGTGTCTGGCAGCCATGACAGTGGGTGCCTGTCCACTCGCATTAGGTTGACTTAATTGTGTGAACATCTCATGACAGAAGTGGCCTGATTTTGGCCTGGGGGTGTGGAGCGTGCGTGTGTGTGTGCGTGTCTGTGTGTGCATGTGTGAGTGTTACTATGGTTAGATTTATTTGTACATATGTGTGTTTTTGTGTATTTTTATGTGGACATAAACAGTGACAGTTCCATAAGTTGCACATATTACATTTATTGTGTTTGTGTGAAAGTGCTGGTGGTGTGTGTGTGTGTGTGTGTGTGTGTGTGTGTGTGTGTGTGTGTGTGTGTGTTATGTGAGCTGGCTGGGAGGTTGAGGCAGGCAGCTATTAGCATGGTACATGATCCCTGGTGAATTGAAGCCTTATCAAAGAGAAGCTGGAGGATTTATGTGTTGAGTTCCTCCCTCCTCTGAAAGCGACCTTGTCCCTCCCTGTTCCTCTACACTCCTCCATTCAGCCTTCAAAATGCCTCAGTGTAGTGCAATGCTTGTAGGAAGACAGCTAATATATGCATGCACACACACAAATACATGTCCACCTACCACCAGGCACATGTGTTCCCGCAAGTATATGTGCATGCTCACATTTGAAAGGCCTGATGCACCATGCATACATTTGTTATACATTATATATATTTTAATACGATCATAGATATTATTTTCATAAAATTGGGCCTTCTTGGCTGCAAAAAACATGCGAAAGCTTTTGAAATTGGTGCCACATGACCAGAGAATATAGAGGAAAAGGTCTGTGACGTTCCCTTTTGCTCAAGAAGTAGAAAACCTGCAACTACCAGAATGCACTGCACCCCACCAGACAAATAAATGCTTCCGCTGGTGTTTGTCATAATTCGAGTTCTCTAAAAACAATATGCGCACAGCCGGTAACAAACAATCTGGTATTATCGTTAAACAGTGAGCTAAAGTGAGAAATATAATGCAGTTACAGAATCTTGGTTCATATTCGATGTGTTTTACCATTTTTCAGCCTTTTAACACAACAAAGTGAAAAAGTAATTAGTATCATACACTCCAGTCCTGAATTTATACACTAAATTTACACAAAATACACCTAATAGAAACACGTCCATTTTGAAAAAAAAAAAAAAATTTTAATGCAAAAAGGTTTTTTAAGCTCATGTGAGGTGATATTTCAGGCGATTAGAAAAAGCCATAATTCGCAAAACAGCAGTGGAAACACTTTTTTGGTTTTTCTAGGTCACATGATGCTATGGCTATGTGCTTGTCGGTAGGAATGTTTGTTTTTTTTTTGTTTGTTTTGGTGATAATTTTCAGGTTATTTTCTTGGACTTATCACTAATTTCTTCGTTAATTTTCAGGTCATTTCTTTTTATGTTTCTCTTCGCCTTCTTCCCATCTTTTTGAAAGAAATCAAGCCAATTCACTCAGGTTTCAAAGGCTTAAAAAACAAAAGCAAAACAAATCCCATAAAGTCTGCTGAAACACTTTGCTTCAGCTGGTTCTGTCCTCTCATTTTGACTCACCGCGTGTTTTCATTTTACTGCCGGACGTTGGTCTTGATGTTGACGCCAACGCTGTTACAGCCCTTGTGTGGGAGTTGTTGGTTGCTTGTTCAAAGTCACCGCCACTTTATCACTAACCAGTCACTGTTTGCACGCCATCACAAACAGAGATACCGCAGTTATCACCGAGCTGTGTGTCTCCACCTGGTAACCCGAGTCACCTTGTCTTGCTTTGTTTGCACATTATTAATGTTTCTGCAAATTCAGGACCTTCTCAATGGCCTTTGTGCAAACAGGAAAGCTTTTATATGAGCTGTTGTGGGTAGGTCTTCCCAAGAAACATCTCAAGAGTCACAGGAAGTGTTCAATTTGAATAACCTACTTGTTTCAATGACGTGAAAACTGCAGTCAGAAATGTCAGTTCCTAAGGAGACGGTCACCGAGTTCAGCAGCTCTGTGGTGCCTAACAGGTGGAGTTGATGCCCTGATTTTTGTGGGGGAAAGTAAGCGATTAGTACTCGCTCTTCTCTCATTATCATCAGTGAGGTGCCCTCGAGCAAGGCTGCTGCAGCGGCCGACACATCAGTGGCCACAGGCTGTACGCTCGCCTGCTTACTGACTGCAGGTTTCCAACTCAAACACTTTTGGCGAGCGACACACACTTTCAGGGTCTGTGTCACACTCTCACTTTGTTTCGACACCTGAGCACCTGCTGACCTGCATTGGCCCATAAAGATCACAGACAAGGCAAAGCAGCTTTATTTGTATCGCTCATTTCATACAGCAAGGCAATTCAAAGTGCTTTAGAGAGCAATAAAATACAAAAACATAATAAAGAATACAGATTTACAATTAAACAGTAAAGAGATCAAATATAAAAGGTAAAACTAATAACTAAATTATTTTTAAAACATTAAATTAAAAATTAAAAGTGCAGACAAGAAGTGCAAAGATTAAGAGTTTATTTAAAATTATTTAAAATCAAGTTTAAAAATGCAAAGGACGCATTTTGCATGGCATTTTCGGTGACCTTTTCCTTTATTTACTTATTTCCACAATTTTACATTTATTACAAACTCAAAAGCCCCAAAAAAGTGTGCAGGCTATTCTCGCACACTATTTATTTTCCTACGAAAAGTATTTCCCTAAAAATGTACATATTCCATATTCCATGGTGATCATGAGCCAGTCATTTTTTTATAACCTATATTTTGGGGAGGGCTGCCATCACATGGCATCTCATTCCAAAGTCGTCAAATACCACTGCTTTAACAGTGCTTTCAGACTTCAGACAATTTAATTTATCCCAAAAGGGCAATTGAGTTTCACACTCTACCCAGACCAAACACAAACCGACAGATAAGAACACGCAGTACTCAGCAGAAGTAGTAGTACATCAGAGAGATCAGTACACGGGCGAGATACACACTTGCACCTCGTATGGTCCCGAGCATACTGCCCCAAACGAAGACCGGGCAGAATAAATTAAAGAAATAAAAAAATAAGAATAAATTAAAAAATGTACGTGCGCCAATAACTTAAGGTAGTAAATAAATAAACCGTTCTGATGCGTTGCACATCACTCATATACATTCACAGAGTGTATGTATGAGCTTTTCAGCTGTGTGAAGAAAGCCGACCCAATAATAAACCAACCATGTGATTAGAAAATAAAACAGTCATGTAAAAAGACTACTGTCAACATTTAGCAGCCTGATAGCAGAAGGAATAAAGGACTTAAGGGTACTGATTTGTTTTGGTAAGGGGGGCTTTGAAGCGTCGCCTACAGCATATGATCCTGCCAGCCCACCATGTGCTTGTGTTGACATCATAGTTGTGGCATCCCAGAATGTCAACAGCCAACACAGAATGATACCTAGCGTAATATGCAGACGTGGAAGTTCACTGACAAAGAGGCGATATGTGATGACTTGGGATGAGAACGTGTTGGAATGGTGCGACAAACCATTAGTATCTGACAATCTGGGAAAAACAGCAGGCTGAAACACCTTTTCTGGTGGAAGGAGGTAGTTTCTCTATATTTGTCACGTTAGAACAATGCATCGTTGTCACATTCACGTGAAAGTTTAGGCCGTTCTCATTCTGACCTCATAAATGCTGCTTTGTCAGTGTTTCTGGAGTAAAATTGAGATGTCAAAAGGTACCTTTAGCTTGTGGATAGAACGCTGCTGGACAGCATCAGGTGAGAACGCAGCCGGACAAAGATGGACACAGTGCCGACATCAGGTTGAAGATAAGATAAGATTATCCTTTATTAGTCCCACAATGGAGAAATTTGCATTGTTACAGCAGCCAAGTGTATACAAGATAAGCAAGCAAAAGAGCAATGTAAATAGTGATAAACTAAATAGTTAAAAAATATTTACATCAATTGCACATGGTAAAGTAATGTAAGAAGCACATGATTACCTTTAGGGCGGACGAGGGTGGCTGCAGTGTGGTGGATGGGTCAAACAAACCTGGACTTTCATGGGAGTGTGATGTGTTTTTTTCTACACCTTACCATGTGCCTCCTCCACCAAATCCTAACCATCCGAGCCAACGTACATTTGTTGACATCTCTGCATTAGTTGCCATGTGCTTTTGTTGTCTAAACATAACCACATGCAGCTCTGTCCCACCATGTGCATTTGTTGACATCACAGCAGCGCCATCCCAGAGAATCAACAGCAGATGCAAAATAATACCTAGAGTGTAATATTGAGACGCAGGAGTCCACTGAAAAAGCTGCAACATGTGACGACTTGGGATGAGAACGTGTTGGAAAGTTTGAAGGTTTGATACCAGAAAAGATCACATATTTTGTGAGCAAATATAGTTTGATAGAAGTCATGTCATGATTTATGTTGCTATTACTAGTAATCATAGTCCTGATTCTTTCAGCCCCTGACATGGCGGGACATTTAAGGGAAGCTCTGAGTGAAGAGCAAAGTTGCAATTACCCTGACAGCACATGAATGCACAATTATTGAGTGTGAGCCACAGAGACGGGGAGGCCTGACAGCTATGACTGAGTCTGCTTATGTCTCTGTGGATGACTGTCAATAGAGGGCTGGTCGGATCAACAGAGCCTCTCTGTGACCACGGGAGCAGCTCGTTGGACATGCCTCGGAGGACAGATGCGCAACAAGTGTTTTAGTGTCGCTTCCGCTGCTCATGTGCTCACACACACACACACACACACACACACACACACACACACACACACACACACACACACAGAGGGACAGATTGACCTGTTGTTAATCAGGCACATGCCAACATGATGCCTTTCTGTTGCTCACAAATGGCTGGATGAGCTTATTTGTGTGTGTGTGTGTGTGTGTGTGTGTGTGTGTGTGTGTGTATTCTGTGGTGTGGCGCACAGCCTGGCACACTGCTGAACAGATGTAAATCCAACAAGCCTGACATTCCCGCCAAACTGACCCCCAGAGTGAGCCTTCCCACCCCCAACACACACACACACACACACACACAGCTCACACACTCATCCACCCACCTCTCTCCCGCCAATATCCATAACCTCAACACACACACATACACACACACATACAATCCCTGAGCGTGTGTTGCCTGTCCAGCCTCTCCTCCTTTGTGTAATGTGAGGTCACGGACACAGCAGCCTTGTGTCAGGCACATGGCAGACCAGTATGTGTGTGTGAGTGTGTGTGTGTGTTTGGATGATCAGGCAGGTGCTTCTTTTGTCTCAGAGACAGTAGCGCTCATCCAGACAATGGTCCAGAATGGACAGTTGCCCTCTACACAATATCGTTGCCCATCAGCCCTGTGGCTTGCAGCTTGCTGCCTGCTGCCTTGTCACTTTGTCAAAGCCTCGGCTCGAGGGGGTCAGAGACCCCTCAGCAGACAGGCAGGGTGGCTGGTGAGCAAGCTTTTGAGACATGGACCAGTCCATGCATTTGTAATTGAATAGGATATGATCTGATACACTGGATGATGGATGTTGGTAAACTTTGCTTCATTTCCAAGAGGAGCACCTGCTCTATATGTGAAACAGAAGGAATCTTAAAGAAGAAACAAGTAAGAGTTCTGGATTTCCTGCAGAGGAAAAAGCTGAAGTGGCCTTTTTTGTCAAAATGCAGAACAAATTCCACCATGTTACTGCATCTTCAAATGCAAAAACAAAGAGCAGAGGTAAAAATACCTTCCAAGGGTGTGTGTAACTTTGCAATGACGTCGGTGCACAAATCTGTGATCTGGGAGAAGTACTGATGGGAGAGCTGCTGACATGAAAGCATATGTAGTCCATTCTCATTCCCTACTAGTAAAATAGCCAAAAGCAACTTTCGCGTGCGCATGAAACATTGCACAGCATCAGGTGAGAATGTCATACACAGACGCAGGAGTCCACTGCAAAGCCGTAACATGTAACTTGGGATGAGAAGGTGTTGGCCAGTGAAGGCATGAAGTGCATCCAGGTGCTCCTCGGATGGTTGTTCATGCAGCCTGTTCTCATTCCGAATTTGTAAAATAACATCGCTCTGTCAGTGCTTTCGGCGTACGAGTGTGATGCCACCACATAACATAAGGAGAGGCAGCGTGCTTATAGGGCAGGTGAGTGGGGAGGTGGATGGGTCCCACAAACAACTGACTTTCATGCAGGAGTCCAGAGTTTGGAGTGAGAATATGTTGTTTCATGAGGTTTGTTTTTTATTGCTCGGAACATTTAAACAACAAATTGAAAGCAAAGAGCAAAGGATGAGCAGTGTGCTGCTGGTGGTCAGCCATACTCTGCCCTGTAATCTTCATTTTAAATTATGAAAATAAAAATAATCTGGGGCAGTCATTGGGTCTTTGTGCATTAAACCTACAAATCTAAACAAATCATGAACTTCTGTTCAGCTGGTTAAAAACCAAATCCAATTTTGTTTTCCTTTGTTCATCGCAGTGGCGATGCTTTTATTCACCACCGTGTCTGTTGACCTCGACAGAACATGCCCGACCACCTGTTGCCCAAATGGCCGGCATGTGTCCAGCCTGCGGTCACCGCTGCACAACAATATGGATCCAAGGAAAAAAGTAAGAGGGATTTCTTTCCCCCCTCGTCGCCTTGTGTTCTCACGCCATCCTCCTCTTCCCACACACCTCCCTGACCTCATTGCATACACTTGATCAACTTCCTTGTGTGTGTGTGTTTGTGTCCTGAAGCGTGGCCATCACGAAGTGGTGACCACTCCTCACCAGGAGGCCTCCATCTTCTGCTGAGCTGACCTGCTTCTCAACTCATTAGCAACACACACACACTCACACACACGCACACGCACACGAAATGCTTTCTATACTTCACAGCTGTACCAACGCTGCTGGTCATTAAAGATGAAGCTGCGTGTATTAAGCAGTTAGGTGTGATCTTGGAAAGTGTAAATTAATTCGTCATCCGTCGTCTGTGCCCAGAACTCAGTCTGTCCCGTGCAGGTTAAACACCTCAGCATGCTGAGGTCAGATCATCTGACAGCTCTTAGGACAGATCTTCACCCCCTCTTTCACTGTAGCCCCTCGCAGCATCTAGCAACACTTTTGCTTTTAGGCTTGGTCGGACAACATGCCGTACCAACGTGACAAACAAACGGAATCTTTGACGCGTGATTGTCAACTTTTCCAAGAACAAACTGCACGCTCTCTCAGTCTTTAGTCAAATCATAGGCAGATCACCGCATAGGCAAAGTGGGCAAGTGTCCAGGGCCCAGACTGCGTGTGTGTGTGTGTGTGTGTGTGTAGGGAAAGTCAACGAGAGAGCGAGTGAAGAAGTCTTCAACCTTTACTATAAAATTAAAGCAAAAGCAAAAGACCTATTCCCAAATTTAGGTTGCAATTGCGTTAAAATCAGTTTGTGAGAACTTCTCCTTTTCCAAGATAATCCATCCACCTGACAGGTGTGGTTTATCAAAATTCAGATTAAACAGCATCATTGCCACACAGGGGTGCCTTAGGATGGTCACATTGAAAACCCACTTTAAAATGTACATATTTCTGATCAGATTGTTGATGTAATATTTGTCCAAAACAGCTTTGCACAGAAATATGCCAACAGATGCATTCCTGCAAAGTTAAAAGATGCAATGCACCTGATCTTAGCTAGCAGGGAACGTTCCAACAATGTTACCTACAAGTTGCATTGATGTTTTAAATAAAACATTTTAATTTAATGTTCAATGACCTAAAGGAAAACTTGCCACTGAAAACGTTGCTAAAATATTGCATGGTTCTATTGTACCATTCTCAGAACGTTTTTAGAATCAGAACTTGCTAGCAGGGATGCAGCGTTCAAATGGGGTTTTGCTTGCTATGTTCACAACAAGAGTCCATATCGTATCACGTCGCACTGATGATTTTTGGAAATCCTCTGAGATATCTGAGTCCTCAACTTTGTGTTGCCATGTTGTAAACACGCTCATGAGTTCCATCTGAACACAGCGTGGTTAAAGATTATGCACCAGCTGTAACTTCTTTCTAATCTCCATCAGTTTTTGATTAGAAACTGTTATTTAAGTCTTTATTTTTTGTTAGTAACTGTAACTGATTACAATTGCATTTAGTTTATAATTTAATTACATGAAACCGGTTAATCCCAAACACTTGTTGAATGTTATATTGCAGCTGCATCTCAGCCTTTTGTATAACACTACTCATTATTTGAGTCTCCTCAAACTATTAACAGAAACAGCATGGATTTAACCGAACATTGAGCATAAAGCTTTCCTAAATTCAAAAGGTATCCTGTGCCATTCATCATTGTGCCCCCACTATCACACACACACACACACACACACACACACACACACACAGAGCAGTGGGCATATGCTTCTAAAAGCACCTGATGGACAGATTGGGGACACACATACATACATACTCTTATTGTATACACACAATGTCAAAGGGTTAATTGGGCGAATGGTCAAGAAGGTTTTGGGCGGTCTGCAATGAGGGGGCAAAAATGTGTGAGTGTGTGTGTGTGTGTGTGTGTGTGTGTGTGTGTGTGTGTGTGTGTGTGGGTGGGTGTGTTTGTGAGAGAGAAACTTCTTTTGAATATTTGTTTGAATCAAAACTTCCTCGAGAGGCTTTTCTGAGGTCGGGACTCAGGAGTCAGGAGTTTTGAGGTTGACATAAGAGCGAGAAGGAGCTCAGTTTGAGGTGAGGTCTGTACTGAAGGCTGTCGTCAGAGCAGCAGGCTCACAGCCGGCAGGTGGCAGGCAGGCTGAACGTTGTAAGTGTGCACATATTCATAAGCGAGTCATGCTTCAGCTTCACGCTGCTCAGTCACACACACACCAAATGGGATGCAGCTCAATTAGCCGGCTGAAGGGAAACAGTGTGTGAAACCAGCCAGAAACATCATCAGAGGACGGTATCATCAGAGCCGTCAGCCATGTGGTCAGTGGATGAGCGTCGAGCTCACGGACAAGCATTGTGTATCCACTATGAGATGTTCAGTTTTGATTGACTGTGTGTGGGCGGGTCCGGTTCAGCCTAATATTGGCATGGATACATTATCTTTGTATGTGATTATGTAACGGATGCGTTGAAACTTTATGTTTCGACAACACTGTGGTTAACATATGTTTAGTTTAGATACAAAAAAGGTTAAATGGTTAGAAAAGATCATATTTTGGCTCAAAAATACCCAGTTCTAACCACAGTGATATGTAAGGCCATGTGATTCTGCAGCACAGTGCGGCCAACTTCTACTTTTGTTTGCAAATTGTGGCCAAAAACTACTTGCTGCCGGTAAACACAGACTCCTGTGACATATCGACCGATGTCACCAAGAATTTATTTACACCTGAATTACGAGAAAAAGTGTTTCAACCGCCAAAAATGGAAATATTGCATCAAGCCTTGCTTTGCTGCTAGATGGTGCATTTCTGATGTTTTAAGGGACAGTTACCCAGAAACCCCTTTCTGTCCATCTTTTTGGTGGTTTGGGCGTTTGATCAGCTTAGAGCTCCCTGGAGCAAAGACAAATAGATATAAATTTTCTTTTGCTCCACATGCAATTAACATAATTAATATGCACTTAAAGTGCACTGTGTCTGTGGCTCTTTCAGACTTTTAACGATTGGAAATGAATGTGATCACTCTTTTTTATTGACATTTCTACATTTTAATGACTTTTTTCAGGTCGACAAAACTCACTGACTTTACTGACATTTGCATTCATTGATACTTTAACTTTAACATTTACTGTTGATCAGGACTGCTTTTCATCAAGTTTGGTTGCATGTTGCGATGATGTCCTTCATGTCTGTTTATTGTATATTTAACTGATTTGTGCTGCCAACTGCAGATCAAATTTCCCTTTGAGAAACAATAAAACTTCTGAACTAAACTGAATTGAACTGAACTGAACTGAGAGGTGGTACAGGCACATCCAACCCATCAGAGGCCCAGAACGCACTGGAGGGATAACATAACCCGTCTGACCTGGGGACGCTTCGGCGTCCCACAGGAGGAGCTGGAAAGCGTTTCTGGAGAGAGGGATGTCTGGAGTGCTTTGCTCAGCCTGCTGCACCCATGACCCAGCCTGGATAAATGGATGAAAATGGTCTGTCTTTTGTATTTTTTTATCGTGGTTGTTAAACGTGGGTTAAAATAAAATATAATAACAATGAAACTGTAGAGCAGGTCTAGCATAATACTGTTTAATTTAAAGAAACCAAACAACAAGTGCTTGGCGACTGTGGCGAGGAAAATCATCCTTCTAACAGGCAGAAAAAAAAGTTTTTTTCACGAGCTCTGCTGGTGAATACACTCCTTCATTTATGTCGTAAATAAAGACAAATCAGAAGGCCAATTCGAGGACAACAGACATGAATAGACATCCAGTAAGGGGTGTTGGTTCCTTGTTTGAGCATCCGAATATTGGGCCCCTTGTCTTTATGGCCAGGTGTTATGTAACGCTCCACAGTGTCTCCACTTGTTAACCATGAGACGAGGACGCAGCCATCTCCCTGAGCAAACTTCCTCTGGCAGTGGCTGCTGATAGGTGCTGAATGGGCGGCTGCCGTTGTGTTGAGGCGGTCAACTTCCCCTCTGAGCAGTCAACATCTGCGCCCTGTTAGGGGAAAAAACCAGCAGGTGACTGCAGGCAGCAGAGCAAACAGTGGCAGCAAACACATCCCACATGCCTCAACTGAAATTTACGTTACATGAGATGTACAAGAGACCAAAAGTAATGATCAGTGTTTGCACTTCTGTTTTACCTCCTTGTGCAAATGATTTGAGAGATGTCATTCAGTCATTGCAAAAACAAACGGAAGTCATTTACCTATGAAAACACATTTAAACAACTATTATTTATAATTGTTCATCACACAAAAGTAGCGCTGTTCAATGTGGGGAATTATACCATCGCTGTTGTTTAAACATTATACTTAAATGTTCAGTGTGTAGGACGTAGGCAGGTATATTGGAAGAAATGGAATATAACATAATCTTTTCATAAGTTTATATTCACCTGGAAAAAAAACTTTTTTTAAAAAATATCAATAAAACACAAGTGTGAGATGACTGTGTTTCCATTGAGTGATGTTACGCACAGAGTGTACCATGTCTGTGTCCTCACCTGTGCAGTGCTGCTGTTCCCGAATTTTCCTCTGGGCCAAGATGTGTGACGAAAGCAAATTATATATATATATATATATATATATATATATATATATATATATATATATATATATAACATGTGAGAGCTTTTAAAACTAGATCTACACAGATTTATCATAGCACATAATCGAGGTCTCGCATCCTTAGTTTCCTCTGTGTTTCTTGTGTTTCCACCTCCTTCACATCCTCCAGCTCCTCCCTGTATCTTTCTTTATGTAGTGTCTTACTATCAACATTTTATGGTTTATACTTATTCTATTTTATGGTTTTTACTTATTAAATTCGTTTTTACTTTTTTTTTGTTTGTTTCTTCAAGATCCATTTTTGCATATTTTATATGATGCTCTTGTTTCTGTTTCCTCAATCAAGCTGTAACATACTTTGATGATCTCTCTCTCTCTCTCTCTCTCTCTCTCTCTCTCTCTCTCTCTGTTTGGCATGAATGTGGTTTTCCTGATCACTGGTTCTCGTCACCACACACACCTGTCTACAATCAGCTCATCATCTCCCTCTGCCTCACCTGCCAGCCATCAGTCATCAGAGCTCCAGTATATCTTCTCTCGCTCTTCCTCCAAACTTTTCCACATCTTTCTTTACAGCCGTTGTAGCTGTCAGGTTTTCAGCTTTTCAGCTTCTCTTTGTGCTAATCCACCAGCCTGCCTTCTCCTTAGCAAACCTCCAACAAACCTCCACTTCCCTGCAACACTTTGCTACCTTTTAAATCCACCATCATTCCCACCAGAGAAATCCCTTAGATCCGACTCCCTCCTCTGCACCATTTGTGTGTCCTTAATAAACCTCGTCCTCTTTAAATAAAATATCAAAATCATGAAAATCTTCACTCACAACACTTTTGCAACACTGTTAGACTCACAGTTAACAAAATGAAGGGTTAAAATTGATGCATCAAAAACCAGAGATCAATGCAAGACTTGTTGCATACATCACCCACAATGCAGCTACAGCTCTGGAGATGCAAAATATCTTTTGGTTTGTCTGTTAATTGGTCCAAAAGTTTGGTTTATGGATTAAGTTTGAGATGTTTATGATGCTGGTGAAATTATTGTCCTACATGTGTTAAATACCAAAGAACAGCTTTTTTCTGGAGTGTATTTTCTTCTCTTTTGCATAATGTATTATCATCAATCATTTCAAGCTCTCTAATCAGGCTGCTTGAACAGATTTATTTTTCCAAGACTCTAATAATTAATTTGATATTTCTAACTGTGAATTAGGAACTTTTTCCTGATATTGTTTTAAATATCATTGATATCCAGGACACACACATTTTGTTTTTAAATCTTTTTGGCTTTGTCATGATCAAAAGAGGCACAGCTTTATTTTGTAACACAGGGACAAAACTTTGTTTTAATGTACAACGCAACATTTAGCATATGATGGCAACCTCGCTTGGATTGCTGCAGCTTGCACGCTTGCTTAAAATGTTGAGAGCATTTCAACCAAAGATAACCTGGTTCAGAAAAGCTGAATCCCAGTTTCATCCACAAAAAATCAGGTTTCCTTTGACCAGAAGTGTGAACCAGGACGATATCAGTGGGCAAGTCATATTCTACAGGCTGGAAAAAGACGATGAAGAGGGCAACAATGAAGAAGTCAAGTGAGAAAAATAGCATGTGCAGTGGTCTCAGCACTAGCTGGTGCATGCTTGTTTAAATATAAATGAAATGACGAAAACAGAAAAATAGTTTGCTGTTAATCAATGTAATCCAGGATTTTGCTACTGCTGTTGTTTTGTGGTTCTCTTCAGTCGAAACAGACAGCTTTGCTGCTGCAGAGCTGCCTAGAAATGTAACTGTTGTCTTTCCACAATTAAAAGTCTGAACTCCACTAATTTACGGAGCCGTGCAGCCACTGCATTGTCAACAACATGGTCATGCAAATATTTCACAATAAACAGCCTTGCGTTAACAAAATGAAGAGAGCTGTTAGAGAGCTTTTTATTTTGAAATTGTACTTTTGAACTGGATTTTGTTTGTATGTCAAGTGCTTTACAAATAAAGTCTGATTGACAACAACAAATTTCACTGCTTATATGTTTCTGAAATTGCACATGTAAAATAATAGGCAAGATGCTGAACCTCTAGATATTCTGCACCTGAGCATCATCACTCACGCACCAAAAAATAAGAGGTTCTGTGACCCACATTTGCAACTCACACAGGCAAAGTGGCCCAGATGCAATATAATAATACTGCATTATAAACACCCGCAATGCTAAAGTGCACATCACAATCATGCACATAACAAAAGGAGAGAACGAGTGCAGGTGTGTTATGCAATCTGCGTAGTAAACGGTCTTTGAAGTTCTTCTTTCACTTTCAAATTAAATTTCTGCTGATATCACAAACTTTTGTCCCCTATTGTCCCCATTTAACCTGCAGCGGAGACACGGTGACTGATCACAGTTCACATATCATTATTATCCACTACATCCACAGAGTGACAACACAATCTGAATAATGAGCAATTAAAACATCGTCGGTCTGCGTGTTATTGTTGTTCGAGACAAAGACACAACAGGAACATTTCTGAATGCCCTCAGTGAAAACATGCTACAATGTTGTGTTTTTCTTGTCTTCATATCAAGATTTATCTTTAATTTAACAACCAGTGGAAAATAATACTGATACAGCGCACACACACACACACACACACACACACACACACACACACACACACACACACACACACAGTTTCTCCTCATTTGTCACACTAAAACAATGCATCGTTTTCACATTCATGCGAAAGTTCAGCCCTTTCTCATTCTGAACTCATAAAATAGCACCACTTTGTCAGTGCTTTTGGTGTAAGAGCTTGGCGCCTTTAGTGTGTACATGGAAAGCAGGTGAAAACTTGGCCGGACAGAACGGGTCACTGTGTTATTATACCTATGCAGTATCATCCCATCTTGTGCATTTGATGTCATCACTGACAGAACGATTTCATTCTGTAACAAAGTCTCGCTCAAGGAAAAGTCTTGTTCAGAAACCTTCAGGACTTCTTGTGAAGATCCGCTAAATATTCAGCCATGAATATGAAAATCTTTTAGATAACGCGAAGCTTTCTGTGCTCCAACTGAACAAACTCTTCCCATGTTGTGCAGAAGTCTGCCCCCCCGCCCCCATGGAATAATGTTTCCTTCCTGTCGAGGGTTAGGGGTGAGCATCAGGTTTAGGGTTAGGCATATCAACGGGAAAAATCTGGGATGTTCATGCATCCACACTCTGTGATGGTAAACATCCAAATCATCCAAGCACCCACAGATACCGACACTTATTGATCAGTTTTTGTGTGTGTGTGTGTGTGTGTGTGTGTGTGTGTGTGTGTGTGTGTTAGCAGAGAGAACGCACGGTGTCAGTGAGGAGGCGGACTGGGTGGCCTTCAGCTCCGAGACAGACCAGCAGCCCCCACAAAGAGAGAGGGGGGGGTGCTGCTGAGTGTATATGTGTGTGTGTGCAGGAGTCCTTTTGTACATGTGAGTTCCTCTGTGTGTGTGTGTGTGTGTGTGTGTGTGTGTGTGTGTGTGTGTGTGTGTGTGTAGAAGATCAAGGGTAACCCTGGCCATAGAGGAGGTCAGCAGTATGACAGCGAGGCTCTCCTAGCGACGCAGCCCAGGAATGTTCTCAGGGCCTGGGCCAGGGGAAGTCGGCTGCCCTGGAACAATCACACAAGAGTTAATATTGGCCCTGCGGGTCAGAGGTTAAATGCCTGGAGGTCACAGGACGGAGGAGGGCTGCAACCAGACACAGGGGAGGGGAGCGCTGAGGACTGGGGGCTGTGCTGCTGCTGCTGCTGCTGTGTGTGTGTGTGTGTGTGTGTGTGTGTGTGTGTGTGTGTGTGTGTGGCAGTCTTTATGGTACAACAGAAGAGAAGGAGCAGTGATAGAAAGAAAAGAATATCCATGCATTTCCATTCTGCGAGCACTTTCTCTGTTTCTCAACAGCTTATGCTGCCTTCACCCGCTCCTCGGAAATATCACATTTACCATATTTCAAGTTACGAGTCTACCAAAGTCATAATTACAAGCGGAAAACTGGAAAATTTCGATGATACTCAAGTTGCTGAGTTGTGACGTTTGCGTGTCAACAATTGACTGTAAAACATATATATTTTGCTGTAGTGTGTAATATAATATTAATGTTAACTTCTCTCCATGTAGAGTGACCTCAATTAAATATAAAAATATATAAAAAACATAATATAGAAAATATATCAAAATAAAATAATACATAGAAATGTAAATAAACTGGAAACAGCTATTGACCTCTTGTTTAAATGCTGTAAGCATTAAAATGTAACCCATCTTCTTTGTAGCTTTATGCTTTTCCCTTTTTACGACCTCAAAGTTCATGAACACAACCAAGTCGGAAACTCCTACTTTCCGACATCACCTGAACGCAGCATTAGTCAGGATCCAAAACGAGCGTGTCGTAGTTGGAGAGGAGCTTTATCATGTTTTCCAACTAGCTTGATTATTCACTACACATTTTAAACACGATAGCCTCATTAATTTCAGGTCTCGGGTTGCAATGAGATTAAGAAAAAATGTAGTTCAGTTAAAAACCATCAACACAAATAAAAATGTACAAAACAGGTTAAACAAACTGAGCTGGAAACAGACCAGTCATTAGAAGAAAATGTTGGTGTTTTGTTTGTATCATATCAACATTTCTAAAGTGACGGCGTATGTGAGCTGTGATTGTCATGAGGAGGAGGAGGGGATGATGAGACAGGCTACAGGCCACAGTTTGAGACCAAAAAACAACAAAACCGGTTGGTTATTTTATTTTCATTGTATAGACCTTTAATAATGTTTGTTTGTTTGCTTTTTAAATATTTCATTGTCTTCTGTAGTAATATTGTAGTCTTTTATTTCAGATTTGTCATGTGAGGCACTTTCGGCTGCGTGTTGGTATGAAAGGTGTTTTATAAATAAAGTTGAGTTGAATATCCACTTGTGTTTGTGCTGCTGATTTTGGGTGTTTTTTACCAACACATGACAGCGTTCCTAGTGTCATTTATGACGCCTTACTTTGATGTTTTATTCTTGCACATGGCAGCATTTTTCAGCAGCGTTTGAGCCACTGATCCTGGGTGTTTTTTATCAACGTGTCCCTGCTTTACCAGCAGCATTTCTGACACCAGTTATGAGGGTTTTAAGCCAAAACATGATCCTTTCTGAACCATGACTGTTCTGTTTTTTTTACCTTAACCTAACCACATCCTCACAGAATTGTTGAGAAATGTATTCGCTACAAAATAATCTACAAATGTATCTGTAGTTTGCAGAAACGTACAAAGCTTACCTGGCAATAGGGTTGTATGAAAGTAACCTGCCCAGAACAAGAGTTAAATGACAGACAGCATAATATTTTATAAAGTAAAATGTCTTTAATCCAAATTCAGTGACATAATCAGAGAATATGAAGACAGTATGAATACCAATACAACAACTTTATTGTCCACAGTGTCAAAATTTTGTTTTAGTGCCAAAGAAGGAAATGCAAAACATAACGGCTGTAGTTGCTGCCATTTCTGAACTGGCCACAATCTGCATTTATAACAATAAATTAAGAAGAAGAAGAAAGGAGTGTGCATGATGTCAGTTTCTTTCCCCTACAGCTCCAGTCAAACGTAATTATTTAACTTTGGTTTGAATGAATTCTGAATGAGCAACAGATTCGGTGTTTTATTGTACGTGGTGATCAAGACAAATCAATGAAGCTCTTCACGATGACAAGAGTTGATTTCCAAAACAGGAATAAAGGTGATGTTGACATGTCTTCATAGTTATGGAGAGCAAGGCATCGTCATTTTTTACAAAAATTTTTAAATCAAGATAAATTATTAAATTAAATTAAATTATTGGAAAAGTGAGAAAAAATGAGCCAGAGTTGTTTTTTCCACAGAAGTAAATGAGACTCCACCTCTCTTTCCTGCTCCCCACCCCTCCCCCCGCCCAGGCTCAGGTTACTGCGGGAGGAAGGAATGTATGAATGGACGGCCCTCCATGCTCATGTCTGCACGCACATGCACACGCACACGCACACACACACACACACACACACAGATGCCCTCAGAGCTCGGGCTCATTCATTCACAAATATCTGGCGGAGCCCGTCACCTGACCTTGTCCAAACAGAGGAAACCCAGAAAGATAGAGCTGTTGACTCGCTGCGGAAATGCTTTGAAAAGCTGCTGCACTTATCACTACAACACCGTGCAGATATGGAGCCTTTGCACCAGTGACCCTGTGGTGGACGGAGTCAAGACAGGGACAAAAATATTCAGGAGGAAACAAGAACTGATTCAAATGGTTATGGTTATGGTTTTATGACTCCAGAGCCTTGTGTTCCAGGTGTAGAGCTGCCCTTTGGACCCCAAAAAAATGTCAGTCAGTGTAACGTTTGTTGACTCTTTTACATATTCTGCATCTTCTCATGAATGCACGACTCCTTGTTGAACAATGGTGGATGTCTTCCGGGGCTGGATGTTTGGTTAAGGGGCGTGTGGGTTGTTCACCATTATCTTTTTAAACAACATAAGCCCACGCACACTACTGTAGTGAGCACCAATGAATGAACCACATAAAAGGTCTGTCCACACCTCTGCGAGGAGGAGGAGGAGGTAGAAGAGAAACAGGTCAGGTCTGAGTGGTTTTAAGATGGACTGAAGGATCAGAAACTGATGAATCATCAGTGATTGATGATCATTTAAAAACTCTCCCTCATTTGAGCTCATATGAGCTGGAGCTTGTGTTTTCTTAATGCTTTGCATTTGGAGGGTGTAAATATAGACCACATTTAGACAAAATAGCCCCACTAAAAAAGTATTTCCTTTGCATTTAAAAAAAATCTGCATTCATATAACATTGTGAAAATGATCCACATGTACACAGATCCACAAAAAGACCCCAAAAAACTGTAGTATGCATGCCAGGCCAGTAGTTGGTGGTGTAATTTTGTAATGACACACCATAGAAGAACACCATACACATGAGTGAAATGAGGCCGTAACGTCACCATTCTCACAGGATCCGGGAAAACCAGTTAACACAACAATGAAGGGGAAGGGCTGACATTTTCAGAGGATTACACTTTAGAACCTTTTTTCAAAATTTGCATTTTTTAAAACTTTCGTGTAAACGAAAAGGCAAACCGCAACAAAAGCACACACAAGATGGCAGAAAGGCAGACTCATCTGCTGCAGTGGTGTGTTCAGAGGCAGCAGGAATGCAGTCTATCACCTACATTTAGCGGGTTTAGTTGTGTTTTTTTTTTTTTCAAAAAAGTGAAACAAAACTATCTTTATGACTTTATCTTGTTAGATAAAATAGATGTTGACCAGTTTTTCCTTTACCATTTCATAAAGGAAATCAATTGCAATAAATCGCTATATATGTAATCACAATACTCAGCGTATTGCAAATTATTTGAAATAATATAAGTATTGTGATAACATCATATCATTGGGCCTCTGGTTATTCCCAACCCCACTAATTACTACATACAACATTTCATAACATAAAAGTTACCAGTAGGCTATATTAAGTATAAAACTGCACACGCACAATCTGATTTTGAGCATTGATATGTGGCTAAACTTTGCATTTTTTTCTTTTTGTGTTGACTGATAATGTGAAACTTTGTGAATTAATTCTGTTGCAGCGTTTCTAAGAGTTTTCCTTCATCGTCCCGTTGTTTGCTTCATTCATGTGGTCGGGCCGGCTTTATGTGTCGGCACAGAGGCAGCATGGGAGGAAGTATGCTTGGAGCCCATCCGTTTTTGCTCAGGGGAAGTTTTATCGCTCTGATCTGTCTGTCGTCAAGTGCCGGCCTGCAGAGAATGCCGTTAGCATGTGTGCCTCAGACAGCGTATGTCTTTCTAATATAAGTCCACAGAGCGAGATTCCTCCGCAGCCTCAGCCTCCGCCCACAGAAATGGACTCCTTCCTATGGCTGGGTGCTGCTGCTGGTGGTTTCACGTGTTGGGGGGTGAGGAGGGTAGGGAGGGGGTGGGGGTGGGGGTCTTTTATTGCATAAGCAGACAAAACAGTGATGGAGGCTGAAGGGGGAGGGAAGGAAAAAGATAATGTGAGAGAGGAATAGTGAGAGCGTTAACAGGCTTAACGATGTAACAAGTGGAGGAGAGGAAACAATCCAGTGTGTGTGTGTGTGTGTGTGTGTGTGTGTGTGTGTGTGTGTGTGTTGTTTCAACCCAAACCACTCAAAGGTTTGAAGGTGGGAAGGAAAAAAAGCTGTTTAAAGTAATGATGTGTTGTATTTCCCCCCAGATTCCACATTAAATAACACCCAGCCCTGAGCGAATGTCTGATCAGTTCATGAGAGCTTTTACACGTGTTTTTCCTCACACCCTGTTTGGTTGATCTTTGAGTTCTGGGTTACAGGAAGTGATGATTTTTATGTTTCCTGCTGCAGTTTCAAATATGCACATCTCCATAGTTAGCATGAGCAGGTGTCAGAACAGTAGCTTTTTTTTCTGAAAAACAGCTGCCTGCTGCTGGAGAATAATGATAAGAGCGCAGAGAGTGAGCAATGAAACCAAAACAAGCGAAATGAGCAAAACGTGTTAAAATGCTTCATGGAGCAGAAGGTTGCAGAAGGTAGCTTTAGTTCTGTTCAAAACACTCATAACTACAGTGCAAGTGAAGGCTCATGTTCTTAACCCTTTCAACTGAAACCATTGCAATCAAAAGACTGCATATTTAGACGTAGAGACAATGTCACCATCTGGCAACCTCCCTAATAGCTGCGGTACAGTTTTTGGCATCAACTACAACCTGTTTTTGGCCCGTGGTACGACGTTACCATCTGACCAATGTTTGCTGGGAGTTCAGCGGAGTTGAGTTTTGGGTGGATCACTTTTGAACTTTGGTCCACTTCAAGTATAGAATCATAAACTGGCCGTCTACACCAATGAAGTCTCATCCCATGTGAAACTTGGGACCCTCTGCAATGTATCGAGTTATATATAGAAGATTACATACTGAGGTGGAACCACTCTCAAAAGAAAATCACCAATTTTTCTGTAAAGAATCACCAAGAAACGTCTTCTCTCCTACATGAAAAACAGCCTTGATGTAGAAACTATGAAGGGGATGCCGCTTTCACTTAACCCAGAAGCTTTGAGGCCGTAAGGAAACCCGTCTTCCCCGGCTCAAACCTTAATTCAATTTGGGGCTGAAAATCAAGCACCTAGCATATTGCTTCTGGGTAGCTGGTGCTTCAGGAAACAGTGGAAGGGGGATTAAATTGCCGTGCAGGAGGGATCAGATTGGTATCAGGGCTCTTCCTGCCTGCTGCAGTCCGGTATTAGACATCAAAGAGGCCTTGGCCCAATGGACTGCTGGGTGATTCGGATCACCGTGTGTGGTCAGGCTTTGTCCAAACTTCTCAGTAGTAACAGCAGCTGTTTAAAAGTATGCATTTTTTAAATAATCATGTGTTAAAGGTGAATATTTGTTACATTTTTAATGCACCTGTGAGGAAATAACATAGTTGCAACAGAAAACGTGCTGGTTGGTGGAGATGAAAAGGTGGCTTCCAGTCGCCTGAGGGGACTCTGATTCTCAGGAACTGTTGCCATGTGGGAGCGGGATGATCTGTTGTGAATGGAGGCAAATCTCAAGTATTTTCTACTGGCTGTTCTCTTTGTCTCCTGCTTTTGCTCCTTTATTTTGTCTCCTAGTTTGACGTTTTCCTATCAGTCAGCTTTCAGCGCCCGGGGCTCAGCGTCTACAGCGGGATTTCCTCTGTAATTTCAGAGGACAAGAGCCATTTCTTAATCCCACAAATGATCAGCTGATAATGCCTGTGCTTACATACACACCAATATTCCACTATTATTCATAAATGTTCTGCATTTGATGTCATTTAAACAGCATATTCCATTTAAATAGACAAAATAATGAATTTAGCGTTTTCTGATTAAGATTTGGAATATGCCGGTGTTATGCAGGTTTTAGAAGCAGAACACACAGCTTTTCCTCCGTTTATGGTCGGCTCTCATTTTTATGGATATGTTGTACACAAGTCAACTCACCAAAGATATGACAGACTTGGACATCAGCAGGTTTTTGGATATGGGCAAATATTGCAGTACTGACTTTTTCAAGAAGGTGAAGGAAGGAAAAGGGGAGTCCATCAAATCCGCCACCGGTAGAAAACTGAAGGAAAATTCCTTTTTTGATGCACAGAAAAAAAAGAGAGAAGCAGTGCAGCTGTTCTGCTTTTCCGTATTTTGACATAATAAATGACATGTTATGGCATGTTAATCAGAGTATGCAGAGCTGAATGTAAACAGGAATACTAGTGGAATACTGATTTTGACTTTAGTAAGAATATTTTCTTTTTTGGATTAAGGGCAAAAAAACAGACTGTTTTTTGTATTCAATGTCTCTACATTGTTGGGATGCTGGTACAGGTAATATTTAGTCCAAAATCCATACTTTCATAATGTCATTCTTGTACCAAAACCACATTAGACATCAAATCTCTCATAAGAAGAGAATAATTTATAGAGGTGTGGCACCAACATAAAGTCCCATCCCTCCTCTCTTCATCTAAACCCATCCCTCCTGACTCCTCCACCCTGATAACATTGTTATCTACGAGGCAGAAGAAGGTGGTGGCCAAACGGATATTTCTGCACTCAAACTTTAAACGCCCTCCACTCAGACCAGAAAAGTCCATGTGTACTGTAACCCTGGTGGTTATGTAGCAGAAGTACAAGAACTGGGGAAAAAAAAGCACAACCACAAGGACAGAATGGGGAGGGATTGCTAACGTCTTCTGGTAGAAGTCTGGTTTACTTAAGCTCTTTTCTTACATGAACTCCAGAGTGTCCTTTCCACACTTAAAATGTACAACAGGAGATTGCTTGCCTGTCTATTTGGTTTTGTCAAAGTGTGGCACCTGGGCAGAGTGTGCAGGAGGCAGAACATGACACGAATAACACAGTGGTCACATAGCCGGTTTGTAACCGAGACTCTTTCTGTTACTCAAATATGTCTGATGGTTTCAGCTTCAGCCCTTACCCAAGTCAGTTCCCAAATCTCATCATCCCTCCAAATCAACAGGGTTCCCATGGTCGTGAAATTCTTGAAAAAAAGATTAGGGAAAACTGTTTTCCAGGCACACTGCTGGCTCAAAACTTCACTTATTTCGCAGAATAAAATCCTTCAAGGGGAGCTCCCCGTTGTGCGGACCTCTATCTTTTCACATTTTGGTTTATCTTGGATCCAGCACCCACAAAGTTTTTTGTATTCGTGTCTAATTTTTGTATTTCTTTTTATTTAACATCTAGTCCATCATTGCTCAGCTGTTGATTGGATCTTTAGTTTTCTATCCTCAGAAAAAAAAGCAGTATTGACATTTCTTTGCTCATATGTGTCGGTCTGGTCTACTGACATATGTAGCTAGTTGCTGGTAGGAACATCTCATTTGCAAGTACAGTCAGAAGGTGCAAGCGGTTTTCTTACTCACTCGCTATGAATTTTGCAGACAATGACCTTCTCTATTCACACATGGGCTCAATCGGACATTACACAGACTTTGTAGTTGTAGCTGGCAGGATAAAGTCTTCTACGATACCATGTGGGAACCACAAGAACTGTGATTGGTCAATGTCGGATAGTCTGTTTGTGTTTTATCCTAAAACTTTCTGATGCCAATACAGAGCGTTGGAGGTGAAAACAATAACTTATTTTAGTAACACACAGCGAGGCCATCTCCACTGTAAACCTCCTTCAAACCCTGGCTCTGTGGGTGTAGTTGTCCAATTTAAGTTGCTAAAAGTTACAGAAATACTCAGTCTTACATTGGAAGTTCTTGTGAATAATTCACAGACATTTTTGAGCATTAGATGAACATGCAGACTTCAAACAGAAAAACTATGGCTGTTCCTCAAACTCAGGTCCTTTTTGCTATGAGGCAATCCCAGATCAACCCATTCCAAGAAGTCCACTCTAAATATGTCTAGACGATGCAGCCGAAACTTTCACTGGACGAGATCCAAGACAGGAACTCTCGGCCGAACATTTTCAAACACAAAACACATTTTGCACGAAGCAGCTCACCGTGCGCTCAGCAGCACGACTTTACAGAGGCAGCTGATTCCCACAGGCCCCAGCAAAGTCCGCGGGTTAGCGGGGGATCCCCTGTCCATGAAGACATGTGTGGTCCCGCCGTCATCCTTTCCTCCCTCCCCCTCCATGGCACTGTTTCACTGGCTGAGGCTCCCCTCCAACAATCAGGGCCTTCATGGGGGCCATAATGACAAAATGAAAGCCAGTTGTGTGTCTGTGGAGGTTTTAATGACTTTCAGAGCTGCTGTGGAAATGCTGGGCGCAGTCCAAACACACACTGCCTGCTGCACAAAGACAAAGAAACTCCTGGGAGCATGATGCCGAGGTTCTTGTTGCCGCAGATCCATTCTAGTTTTTGTAAATGTTGTCGTTGTTAATTAGGCTACTGTAATGACAATGGGAACTGTGATAAAGACAGGGGCAGTGCAGACCCGTCGAGTTCAACTAAATTTGGACTTTTTGAAGGTTGAGAGGTGCCAATCAAAACTGATAAAAAGATTGGAAATATGAAAATCTTAATGGTTAAAGTCCTAATTGTCATCAAAGTATAAGTGGCAATGGAACCAACTGTTGCATTGTCTCACATTTCCTCACCAAAAATTTGCAAATGAGTACACTGCAGAGACTGCAGGCAATAGCCAACTAAGTTCTGCAGCAGTCGTCTGTAATTGTCATTCAAAGACAGAGACCGTCTTGACGCTATTTAGCCAATTAGTACATTAACAACACAATCTGATGATGAAAGAACAAAGTATATCTGTGAACAAGTGAACATTGACATAAACCATTAGGAAACCTTTCTGCAAAAGAGCTCCATGGCTAAAGAAAAACAGTCTTACCTTATATAAATATAAAGTTTTTTTGACCCTACTCCCTCTTGATTTTAGTTCTTTGTTTCTTTTCTCACTTCCATTTCTGTTTTCCTGTGCTGAGCTGAATTGCCAGCTGTCTCCTGGATTGTGTCAGTTTGAGACACCACCAATAACAATGCAATATAGTGAGCTGGAGAGTCTCCTTCAGCAAGAGGGGAGTTGGACATTCACCTAGGAGCCCATCGTTTACTCACCATACAAATTTAGAGCCAAACCATGAGTTTATTTTTCCTGAACCTAACCACATGCTTTTGTTGTGCAAGAAAATAAATATATATATGAGGTGTTCTACCAAGAAAGCTTATTTTATGAAGACTACTTATGTATTGAGAGTAAACTGACACGACATTCCTGAATGTCAAAAACAGACACAGAGAAAACCGACTGCGTCATACCTAGATGTGAAAGTCCAAGCACGAATATTTGACAAGTTGGGATGGGAATATGTAGCATTTGACTTGTGACTTGCTTGACCTGACCAATGACTTCACTTCTCAAGCTTGACTTTGTAGCAGGGACTCAACCTGCCTTGCTTGTTTCTCTCCACTTGGGACTTGCTTGAGACTTGAAGGTTAAGACTTGAGACTTGCTTGTGATTTGCACATAGAATTTGCCAGCAGAAATCAGAGCCAAGACTTCCTCTTCTACACGCGGCTCATTTCAGCTTATCTATTTAAACTGATATCTGCACATGAACTGTGATACATTTTTATAAAAGCTAAAATGAGGTCAAATTAGAAGATCAGAAGATAGCCAGTTGCTTGCACTCCTGCCCATATTCAGCCTCTCCACACATTTACCTGCTGCTCAGACCTGATTGATCAATACCTCTCGGACTTCAAACAGACACCAGAACGCTTCCAGTACCAAAATTTCCTCCCATTGCCTCCAGATTGTGCAGACCTATGGGGCAACTGAGATTAGCCCTCACCTGACTTCACCTGACTAACATCAGTCTGTTTAATGTTGTGTTGACGTACATAAATGACAGGACCTTCCTGTTTCACTTCCTGTCGCCAGCAGAGTGGAAGATGAAGCTGCCGTCTGAAAGAAGCATCTGCTCTGACATGTTTGTCTGGTCTCCACCCTGCTGCAGTCATACGCAGGTTGACAGAACGAACACTGCACACAGACACAAATATGAGACCTATTTTCCTTAAACTTTAAAGTCAGGTTCCGTGCAAAAGCATCAGAAAGAAAAAGAATGCAAGTTTGAACCTTCACATGGTAACATGATTTATCAAGGTGATTCATGAGATTACAGACTTTTGCAGACTCTCTTATCATCTTAGTGTTGTGCAGACATTGATTGATTGCATTTTTCTACTACCTGCACTCTGTCCATATCTTCTCTATCAGACCACTTATCACAGTCAAAGGGGTACTTCGTGAATTTATCTCTTCAATTATGTCCATGGCTTTGAGGGGCCATTTACCCGGCAACGGTTTTGCATGAAACCTTAAACTTTTGTTGCGGTTTGGCCTTTTCTTTCACATGACAACAGCATTTCGGGGGCCTGAAAATACAAACTTTTCTCTGAGAGCGTAAACTTTTAAAAAAACACCCCTCCTGCAGGATCCGTGCGTTGTATTCTGACAATGCACGGATCCTGCGGGAATGGTGACATCATGGCCATACGTCACGCATGGAGTTCTTCTATAGTGTGTCATTTCAAAGTTACACCACCAACTACTGGCCTGGCATGCATACTACAGTGTTTTCGGTTTTTTTTGCAGATCTGTGTACATGAGGATTGTTCCCACAATGTTATCGTATATTACTCATGTTTTTAAAAAACACAAGTAAAGACTTCATTTTTAGGAGGGCTGTTCTTGTCTTAACATGGCCTTAGTCTCTTGTATAAGCTGCAAAAACACTGGATACAACATTTCCCATAATGCAAGTCAACAGAGTCTTTCATTAAATGCAGGGTCTAAAATCGGCTCAAGCCAAATGCAGGAAAACTTTTTTGCTGTGGCGTTTAAAACTGTCAGGGATATCCGTTACTTTGCAGACAGAGAAGAGACACAACAGAGAGACACATGCATGATTTGTTAGAGCAACTTACTTGAGGGTTGCTCGCAACTGCTAAAAGCAATGCTATTTGCTAAAAAAAACTTCCAATCACAGCTGATGTTATCGAGCAGTCAAGGAAAGGTAATCATTTTTTCATAGGAGAGGGCAAATTCCTGTGTGTGTGTGTGTGTGTGTGTGTGTGTGTGTGTGTGTTAAGAACAGACAGAGAGAAGCCACACAGACCGGATATCTTTCATGATTTAAGACTAAGCAACCCCAGCACCCCTTTCTATATCCACACATAAATCTAAAATCTCCCCTCACTGTGACACCTAGACCCAACCCTTCTCTACAAGCCTATCATTAGCACACACACAAACACACACACACACACACACACACACACACACTGCTAAATATTGCTGCTAATTCCAAAGCCTAATACCTGTATCCGGCTCTGTCTTTGTTCTACCTTTATTAAAACACATTTTGGGTGAGAAATAGGCAGTGCAACAACATCATCTTGGTTTCTATTCGGTCAGCACTGCCTAGTTTAACCCTTTGATCTAAGTTTGGTTCAAGTTTGAGAGAGAAAAAGGGCAGGTCTGTGATGCACTTATATACTCCTTGTGTCCACGGTGGACAACTAAAATTACTCAAATGTAAAGGTACAGTCTGTAGTTCAGGCAACAGCCCCAAGAACTGGCGAATTTCCACTGAATGACACGTTTTGGGTCATGTTTCCTCAGGTTGGAAACAGGAATATCTAGGCATTAGTTAGATGGAGGGAAGTCTACCACAGTTCATTTACACATAATACCAACATTAATATAATAAAAAGCTGGTTGAAAAAACGTATCCCCATATCATCAAGATTTCTACAATCTTGCCATTAAAAGTTTCAAAAGTGGGAAGAAAATATTTGATGCTGATTACATTTTACAGGTCTGTAAAATCTGTAATTTCTAAACCCAGTAAACACGTACTAAAGGCATTCCTCCGCTGACACCGAGCCATGCTGTGTGGGCTTTAAAAACTTTTAGGAGTGCCTTATCACGGTGTTAAAAGTGTCTTTGTTTAGAGAAACAGTCTTGTAAATCCAGCTGCGTTTGTCATCCAAAATGGTCCTGAACCTGTTTTGACTGACACCTTGTTTGCCCCAGCAGCTTTTAAAAGTAACCTTTCCCACATGCCAGAGTTAAAGTTTAGTAGGCCAAGCCTTCTGATGTGCCTGTATGGGCAGGAATGAACGAGCCAACAAGTTGCCCGTCTGTGGCGGTGAGAGAATACTCGATGGGAAGTGATAGCACATTCCTCGTAGTTTTCCCACACAGACGGAACAAGCAGAGCGCAAGTGAAATGAATGCTATCTTATCAGAGTGTGCACATGAGTTGATGCATATGTTACACCATGTGTGTCTGCATTGTCTCCTTTGTTTTTATCTGCTCACAGTTGGGTCAGCAAGTTAATGTTGCTCCACTGTTGCTTCAAAAGTTTGGAATCTGCAGTCTGACTTCATTCGGTCATGTCCTGGAAGCTGTTACAGAAGGGACGGCATTCTTCTTCACATGACATGCTTAACATGCTATGTCAATGTCTCTGACATCCACAGCAGGGGTAGCAGTCACTCTTCTGGTTAGTGCAGCTGTGCTCGGAAGTTTGTTAATGATTAGAAGTACATGTGAGTTTATTATCTGGTTAATCAATGTTAGTTCGGTTAAACTTTGTTTAGTTTTGATAAATTTCATATAATCCAGCAACATATCCTGATAGAACGGTTCATATGCTATCCTACAATAATGCACACACAAGAGTTAGTAGGATATCCTACAAATTAGCGCCACAGAAATGACGATACGTCCTTATTGTAAAGTTACCTAATCAACATAAAGTTACAGTTGTTAGGTTTAGGAAAAGAAACATGGTAAGGACGTAACTTGAAAAGACTGAATGCTCACTCACAGTTCACATGATTCTGAACACGCATCTCCCGGGGAAAAGTTTGTAGTTTTGTGACCAATCTGTCACCCAAACCTCTGTCCTTACTCGACCCCTCAGACCCCACATATTCATTTATTTGTAAAAAGGTCCTCCATGATCAAAACATCAATTGATTTCTATTTTTAGAAATTTAGAGGTGGACTGTTCATAGGAGTGCTGTTGGAATATATATACAGTTATTTATTGCACCACACTTTCGGAGCACAGAGAGTACTCTGGGCACAGACGGAGCAGAGGAACCTTAAGTAGATTGCAAGTGAACTTAACTGCTCATTCTGTTCATTTGCATTTATTTGCAGCAGCTGCTCCTGTCATCCATCAGTCCCATCTGATCAGCTCTGAACAGATTCACAGATCAATTGTCAATTGAAAAAAGATCTTTTTTTAAAAAAAACTGTCTTTTGTTCCACAGGCCATTAACTTTTAAACTCACACAAATAATGAGCAGTATGTCCAACTGGTATGGCAAAACATCTCCTCTGACCTGTCTCTCTTAAAACTCTACTTAAGGTGCAATGTAAGTGTGTGGTTTTTCTGCTTATGTGTTTATTTTGTTATGTCGATACATGGAAGTGTCAAGTGATTGTTGCTGCAAACCAATTTCCCCAAATAAAGACAAATAAAGTATCCCCCCCCATAACTGCTCTCTCTCTCTCTCTGTTGTTTTCTACTTTTAGATCCAGTAAAATCATTGACTGAAGTGTACTGGAGCACAGAGAGGAAGAATAGGGTTTTGCACAACTCACTGACTGTGAATTCAGCTGTTCACTTCAATTTTCAGCTGCCTGGTGGAAACCCTCTCTGGTATGGTGACTATCTGTGTAGCTGGAGGCTCTTGGCCAGCTGCTGCTGTTGCTTCCTGGTTGTGTAATGAGTAACAGCCAGTGGGCTTTCCCTTGCACAACTGTACATGCAGCTGAGGCCAGCTGAGGGTCAGGATGCAAATACTATGCAAATCATGCAAACATTATGAAAATATGATCAGCGATGTGGGGCCCCTGGGTTATGCAACCTATTTGATTTATCTCTTCTGGCTAACCACCAAAACAATAAACTTTATGGTGCTGCACTTGAAGCAGACTTTACAGTGTTTAAACAACATTAACTTTTAAAAAGAGTGAATTAATGAAAAGTATGTGGGCAGAAGTGCTGCCAGATGTGTCTGCCTCTTGATCTGAGTCATAACACAATAAGATAACACTGTTTTTAGGTCCATACATAATGCACGTTAGATCACTACCATGATGAAGAAATAAGTGTTTGATGAGGGGAGGATAATGACTTAGTGAAGTCTCCACAGTTTGTGGCATATGATATGGTATCTGTAGGGTGCCCTGCATACGTACAGAGGACAGTTGTATAATGTGTGCATTCTGGCACTCATGAAACCTGACATGATAATGAAGCCCTAAACACGTCAGCACCATGACCGGGGACAAACACACAACATTAACAAACTATAAAAGCGCACTCTGTAGAGATTAGATCTTAGACAGATGGCCGACCCGAGTGTCATGATGACTCGAGACAAAAATTTAACAGGTGGGAAGTACATTTCAAAATCTAGCACAAATAACCACAGGTCTGTTATGATGATGAACTGCTATCAATGCGGAGAGCTCGCTCCATCTGTGGCATTTTGCTGTGTGATCAAACTGCACATTTCAGAGTGTCCTTTTACTTTGAATATCCTAAGACACACCTATGTAGTAATGATGCTCTTTTATCAGTGTCTTGATATGTCACACCTGTTAGGTGGGCGGATTATCTTGGAAAAGGAGTGCTCACGAACATCGATTTTATCAAATTTGCAACCAAAGTTTTACAGAAATGTGTCTACTGAGTGCACAAAGGGGTCTTAGAGCTTTAAACGTGGAGCAAAAGCAAAATTTTTGTTTGATTTGTTCAGTTCAGTTTTCGGTGGATGGCTTTAATATATTTGTAAACTGACATTTTTATACATTCATTTCAATTATACGTGTTAATGGAATCACAATAACAACACTAATTCTCCTCAGATGTAGCTACTGTTTTTTTCTCCTCTCTTTCTCCGCAAACCCACCATAAATTGCTCCATGTGTGAGTTCAGACGTTTTCTCATTCAACATCAAGGCATGCCCACACACAGTCAACACGCACTCCGCCCTTCCCAACCCACTTCAACAGAACGAAGGCATGCTGCTGTTTTTGCATGATGCCACTTTTTTCCCTTCCTATTCTCAGTAAGTGCCTGAGGTGACACGTGGGTGAAGATCCTAATTATTGGGAGGCGGCAGAGCGTCTTTGACCATGTTGATTTAACAACAACAAAATACCGGTGTCAACATGTGCCAGTCCTATATATCATACTACACAATTAATAAAACTACTCTATCACTACACCTTGACAGACTTCCAGATATTCGGTCTGTGAGGGACATCCCATAACACACTGTCCAAAATGGGCTTAATTTTTCAACAAGCTACAGACAAAAAGACTCAAAGAGGCAAGCTAATCGGAAGTCTTAGCTACTCTCAGCAGTTAACTATTCACATTCACACCTTATGCCAGTTTAGGGTCACTAATTAACCTGCATGTATCTTTACTTTTTTATGGATCAATATAATGAGATTCTTTGTCATGCATTACACTACGTGACAAGTATTTTAGTTTTCTACACAGAGACTAACATGAGGAGAAATCATGCAAAATGACTGTTGACATTCCAGTCATATTAGTACAGGGAGGATGTGTCCATGCTCGGAAATTAGGCCTCTGCTTATTTAGATGCAGATACACAAGCATGAAGTTATATTGCTGTAATGACACACCAGATGACCTTTCAATTATGTTTATTTACAACACAAAGGAAGCCTACAAGGCGGTGGAAAAACACAAGATCAGTTTTTTTCAGGAGCCCTAAACTGCTGCTACTGTGTATTCCCACACAAGTGCTGGGGAGCGTCCTGCAATGCAATGGCGATCCTCTTGGCTTGTGCCTTTGAACAATTCATACATTGCGCTTGAGTGTCGATGTGTGAGCGCTGAGCCAGTACCGATTGCCTCTGATCTGGGGCCTTGGTTGGGGTGCTCCAAAAAAATGGTGGTGAGTGGAAAATCGGGCCGAAAGTTGTTTGGTGTGAACTCGGCATAAGAAAAGAGGATGAGAAAACGTCTGAGGAGATTGCACCTCTCACATGTGTGTAACATGTCAACAAACTTGAATTCTCTAATGTTTCTCTACAGCAGGCATACTTGACTTGATTTGCTTGGGGGCCACTTACACAAAATGACAGTAGGCCAGGGGCCAGCCGCAGCAGCCCCATACATGGGTCTTTGATTTTAGGACATTTCTAGGATTTTAGGACATTTCCAGGATATTAGGACATTAAGGTCTCAGCTCAGAGTTTAGAGGTTGTGGGGATCCTCCACTGGCACTTTTTTTGATCAACAAGTTGTATTTTGATTCTGTTTCATGCACTTTGATACAAAAAGTACAAAAACGATCCCCAGTGTTAATCATTTTGTTTTATTTTGAATTAGAAATTGATTTGGGCCATTGACCCTAAGTTGAGTACCGCTGCTCTACAGTCACAATAAAAGGCAGAGTTGATCATTTACGGGGGAAGAACAAATGATCAGAGGAATTGAAAGACATGACCATTGTTTCTCATAAAATGAAACTACTTGTTGTTGTAGTTGTGAAGAATCATTTCTCCACTAGGCTGCTACCTGTGCTGAGACAGAATAATCAGATGGAGTGTGACGTGGCCTGACTGTACAGAGTCTAGTTGGAGATTCACCAGATACTGCTTCATGTTCTCATCTGATAGACACAGCAGATGAAGAATTCACTGACGACTAACTGCTCAAGTTTTGGGTCAATCAGTAAACTCGGATTTCGGTTGGAATGAAAGCTTGCAGACCTGTGGGACCATGATGGCACATGATTGGAAACCACTGGTCCAAACTACCAGCTGTAGTCGCACACTAACATTGTGCATCGACTGTTTTGTCTAGCAGCGCTCACTAAAGTTGTTTTGCTAATCTGCCCACCAGCTCTGTTGGAGGCAAGCATGACCAGCTGTTATGTAGGAGGGTTTGCCACCCAAGAAGGCCACGATATGGCATCCACCACATCTGACAGGGCTGAGACACACTGAGAGACAAACTGATGATGAGAATGACAGATGAAATTATATGAAAACTGACATTATATTGATGACTATAAGCTGTTGCATATTGTGAAACCAAAGAACATTTTTATCCAGGCTTCCAAACCAGTGCAGTAAAAGTACCGCACTGAGAGATAGTGACGATAAGGAAATCTGCCATCAAACAAGGCCGCATAACTGTAAAACCAACACCGCTTCAAGTGGTGCATAATAAAAATGTGTGATATGATGGTTATAGAAAGGTGAGTCAAGAAATCACAAGGGGAGCTGTTGGAGCAAACCCTTTATTAACCCTTAGCTTTCAGATTATACCATAAAAGAAAACTTCTTCGTAGTTAGACTTTGGATTTCCGTTCCAAACAAGCCCAAGGATTAACAATAAACAGAAAAGGGCCACAATGAACGTAAATGTATTGAACACTTCCTGTCACATGCAGATCCAGAAATGACTGATTTTGTTGTCCTGGCAAAGATATGACACTCTGAGAGCTTTTTGCTTATCTCATTATCTCCTGATAAGAAATAATGATGTGAGTAGGCCTACTTGTGTGTCCTCTTACATTTTTACTTTCCTTTTCTACAGAGGCTTTGTGTCCAGGTTTAGATGAATGACTCTGTAGTGAAACGGACCCCAAGTTTTCAAGCTATCCCGATATAACAAGAAATTTAGAGTTATAATCAAGAGAAAACCACCTGTATACCCAGCTTGTTCTCCTTCCAAAGTAGTCAAACAATACTGCTTTTGCAGTGATTTCGGCGCAAGATCTCAAGGCCAAAAGCCACCTTTCACGGCTGTATGATACACCGTCGGGTGACATCAGTGGAGAACGAGATAGAACTGTTTGTGGTGTTATGATATGCTGCTGGACAGCTGGATTGCACCTGCTGCGGCAACATGATACACTGATGGTAGGCATCAGTTGAGAGTGTGGCTGGATGGAACCTGTGGTGTCTGCATGATATGCCGCTGGATGGCGTCAAGTTGATATGCTCCCGGAAACAGCATAATATAAGGTGCATGAAGGTCCCTGTAGGGTGGGCTAGAGGGGCAACAACAAAACCCGAATTTTCACTCAGGAGGTCGGTGTTTGCTCCCCATCTGAATGTGATGTTTTTTTCCCTACACCTGACCCTGTGCCTTCTTCCTATAATCCTAATCATTTATGCCACCATTTGCCCGGCGTTAGTTGCCTTTTGCTTGTTTTGTCGAAAAAACATGCAGCGTAATCCCACCATGTGCATTTGTTGACATTACAGTAGCAACACCCAAAACATCAACAGAAGACACAGACAGATACAGAGAGCGTAACATGTAGACGTGGAAGTCCACTGCAAAGCAGCAACATGTGATGACTTGAGATAAGAGCGTTTTGTGCAGTTCTTAGCTGCTCCAACAGTAGTGACAAATTTCAATTTTGGAAAAATCTGATTGTGAAAAAAGTGACCTTAGCTAAGTTTAGACTGCTTAGCTAACACAGTACTGGACTAACATTACAGACTGCTGGGGTCCCTCAAAATAAATTCAGTCAACTGTGGCGTTATTGTGAAATATAACATTACTTGCTCTAACTTGGATAATCTAATGACCACATGTTAACATCAAATGGTGACTTTCCTCGAGACAAACACACATTATTTTCAGGACACTCTGTTCAGAATACATTCCCATGGCTTTGTGTGTGTGTGTAGTTTGCCTAATTTCAAGCTTTACAAATACAACCAGCCCACACTTTGTCACTCAATCCAACTTCCAAAACAAATTCAAGAGTTGTGTTTTTATTCTCACAAAGGTGCACACAGGTTGTCGAAGTGTGCACTCTGCATCCAGCAAAACAACGGCCATTTAAGTGAAACAGGAAGATTTTAGGTGGTCCTATTGTCATTAAGGGACGTTTCTGATTTCTTATCATCAGGTCATAGTCAATTGTCACTACAAAAATAAATAAAGTTATACTGTAGGCTATAATTTATCAGTGAAAACCCTTTCTTCAGTGGACATGCAGGGATAATACAGTCACAAACTTCCTCTTCCTCCACAATTTCAGCATCAAAAGGGAGGAACCTCTGAGAAATGTGTATGAATATTGCACTTTGCTGCATAAACTTCATATTTTATGCGCAGGCTGCAATTATTCACCTATGGAGCTGTTAATTAAACACACAGACAGGTAGACTGTAGTTAGCTTTGCCTCCGGGCACTTTGGTTTACCTTTCCTTTTTACTCCCAAGCACTTTCACCACATCCCTCTGAGGTGAACCATCAGGCCTCGAGCTTTATGTTGTACCAACTATCATCCAGCGAGACAACACTTCCTGCCTCAACTGTCACAACTCGGTTGCTTCACTCTTGATTGCTCAACCTTGTCTGTGTCTTTGTGTGTGACTTTGACATACGGTGAACATATATCGTTGTACTGAAAGGAGACCTTAAGTTAGCTGAAGTTAGCTCTTCCAAAGTTACAATCTTTCTGCTATGGAAATCCCTCTTTGTGTTTATGTTTGGATATAACCTGGCAGTCACAGGCCAGGACAAAACACCAGCAATTAACCTGCTTGGAGAGATAAACATTCGATTTGGGTTGATTAAGATGACTGAAGTCTCAACTTAGCTTTGGATAAACTTTAGAAGTTTTATATTCTCATTTCTGAAACCCAGATTTTACTTTCCCCGTCCTTGTAGCTGTGAAGGGATGCTTGAAGTAAATTTTGTTAAACCATAATCTTTTTAATGATCTTTTTAATTTCTGATAGGAATACATTTTTAAAAAATCAGTTTTACTGGTTTAGTGCACTTTAGAAGTGGCAGTTGGCATAATTTTGAAGTAATTGTGAATGAATGGTGTCAAATATGGACATTTAAGTAACCACAGATCAATTTTAAATTTGCAGGTTTCATATATTAAAGACTGGTGGAGTTTCGAAAATGGCATACTGGTTATAGAAGTTAACATAAAGCACATATCTAAAGTAAACCAAGTTCATCTGAAAATGCACCCTTTTTTCAGGATGTATCTTTTTGGCCTTCTGGAAAAGTGAGGCTTTTCTTTAATGCTCTGTTAAGTGCTACAACTGAATAAATGATTCAAAGAACATGCATTTCCATACTTTACAGCAACTCATTAACTGCTGGTGAAGACCAGAAATGATACTGTAGTAGACTGTATCTTATTTTGAACATTAAAAATATGTACTACAGAATAATTACAAAATGCATTATGATTTCATGGGCATATTTCCCATCCTTACCATCCAATATTTCACTGTAGCTATTCCAAGTATTTTAATCACTCGGCTCTCCAATGCTCTCTGGAGTGGAGCTTTTGGGGTTTAGCCCTAAACAGAATAGCACTTATCATATATATTCAAGTTTGACACTCATTACTGTAATATACAATGCAATTGTTATAGATTTAAAAAATAGTTTTTAATTAGTTAGCCAAAAAGGGCAAATATGGTGCTGCTTGGGTAACTTTTTGCACGTTCTTGATGACTGACCAATGACTCTTTCAATGTACATATGGCACATCAGTACTGCATTAAAATATACTTGAATTTGAACCAATCCTATAAAATGACCTGCTGATTTTTTTTTTTTTTTGGAGGAAGATTGACGTTTTATCTAGTTTACAGTGAAATGTGTGTGTGCACGTGTATTTGCTGCATGATTAATTTAGGGGGAAATTTTCTTCCATGAACACAAATGATTACCCTCATTTCTCACCCTCTTCCTGCTTAAATATTTGTAATGCCATGAGTGTTATGATGATAAGTCATAGGCTCACTATGTGTTTATACATGAGGATGGTGAATACCTCACCTGCACAGGCAGGCTCTTCCTCCCTGATAAGAAAAGTGTGAAGGAAAGAAAAGACGGACAAAGACAAAGAGAAACTGATGATAACTAAAAGATGGCTGTATACTGCTGACTGCAGGACAGAAGGTGTAGATCTGTTCTAACGACAGTGAGACAGGTAGCCTGAGATTGACAGCAGTGAGACAGGTAGCCTGAGATTGACAGCAGTGAGACGGGTGGCTTGAGTGTGACCGAAGTGAGACAGGCGGTGTGGATCTGTTTTAGTGGGAGTGAGACAGGCGCCCTGAGAGTGACATCAGTGAGACAGACAGTGTAGATTTGTATTAGTGACAGTGAGACAGGTGGCCTGAGAATGACAGCAGTGAGACAGGCAGTCTGAGAGGGACAGTAGTGAGACAGTTGGCCTGAGACTAACAGCAGTGAGACAGGCGGCCTGAGAGTGACGGCAGTAAAACAGGCAGCCTGAGAGTGACGGCAGTGAGACAGGCAGCCTGAGAGTGACGGCAGTGAGACGGGTGGCTTGAGTTTGACAGCAGTAAGACAGGCGGCGTAGATCTGTATTAGTGGCAGTGAGACAGGCGGCCTGAGAGTGACGGCAGCAGACACGGTGTCCAGTCGGTCAGACAGACAGGCAGCAAAGGGCTGTGATTGACAAGAGGTCTTGTGGCTCGCGCCTCTGCACGCCACTCATCCGCCACTTCCTGGGCCCTTTGTGTTTCAGACACACACACACACACACACACACACACACACACACCATCTGCTGTGGTAATTCACAGGCTGCATGCCGGAGCAGCACACAGCCTCCTCTCTTACTTTGCTTTCTCCTATTCATCCCTCCTTTGCTCGCTCGCTGTCTTTTATTTGGAGGGAGAAAGCCAGGCCATTCAGAACTTTTGTTTGTACTGGCCCCACACACACACACACACACACACACACACACACACACGCACGCACACACACACACACACACACACACACACACACACACACACACGCACACACACATGCACACACACATCGAACTTTCAAAAGCAATCATTCCACTCCACTCAGAAGATGGCAGTCTGGTTTTGTGGAGTCTTACAATTTATTTAGCCTCTCATATTTTACGTGAACCGTGGAGGAGCTGCTCTGCTCTCAGCAGCTGATTCTGTTTTGGTTATTTCAGTTAATATCATCAGTTTGACCATCATAACCAAACTAAACAGATGTCGTGAATTACTGAGCTGTTAATGACTACTGACTACTTCTACTTATTACCAACCCAATTCCCAAAAAGTTAGGACACTGTGTAAGACATAAATAAAATCAGTAAGCAAGTCTTTGCAAAACCTTTTTCAGTTTATGTTCAATTGAATGCAGTACAGAGACAAGATAGGTAAAATATGCACTTATTTTGAATTTGCGAAGACTCTCCCTCAGCTGACTGTAAAGCTGTGAAGCTGCGGTGGTCTCGCTCTCATCTGCGTCCACCTCATCTCTAATGTAGCCTGTTCGTCCTGTTGATCACTGTCTTCACAATCGGTACAGCCTGTTTCATCCTTGTCGGCCTCACTGTTTCTAAATCTTCCTGTCTGGCTCTGACTTATGTAACAAAGAAATCTTTGGACCAGAAAAGACTTTTTAAAAAAATATTTGTTTTATTCTAGGTCAATATTAGCTCTAAAAATGCACCATACCATAGTGGGATCCTATGTATTTGTACTTTAAAAAATGTAAAATTTGAAAGAAAAAAATGCCTAAAAATATTGCAACTTGCAGCACAATTGTTTAGGAAAGCTGCCACAAATTTAAGGACGCAACAATCACAAATACAGCCCATAAAATCCTAAAGGGACTGAAAATCAAATACGCAAAAAAAGCTTTAGCTTTAAAGGGATGTAGCCACACCCTTCAGCCCTATTCGCATTCGGAAAGCCCTGCATCATGCTGTGTGTCATGGTGAATACAGCGAGCATACCTGCTTAACAGCAGCATGTCATTCCCCTTTTCTACCCAAATTAGCACACGCAAGCTTTTGTCTTTTTTTAAACACTAAAAATAGGCTATACACTGCTTTTACATTAACAGTAGAGCAGATCCGTGTACACGGCTCTGCGGGAGATCAGTATGCCTTTCTGTGTGCGTGTTTTGGGGTTTTTTAGTGCGTCTGTTCAATGTCACAAACAGACCAGAAGACAGGTGGAAAGAAGCATAAAGGCCTGTGAAAATTTTACGGTGGTTATTTGTCTTTATGTATCTCTTACTTATTAGGTCTCACTTTCAAACTCGGTGCAGACTTGTTTAGATAGATGTTTGAGGGCTGCACACGTGGAGATGGATGGATTTAGTGGTGGTGCGTCATTGCATCTTGCCGGTTAAGGAGCTAAAATTAGCGCATTTACCTGCGCATTGTGTTTCCATCACTGCTAATCAGAGCCAGAGTCAATAAATACCCGTGACTACTACAGAATCAATTGACGTCATTTGATGTAAATGGCAATGGTGCACTTTCTCACTGCATTAAAAAGCCAGACATTTAGCATGTTTTTTGTGCAGTGGGAATGAGGCTGCGGTGAATACAGTGAGGACACGTTATCACAGAAACCATGGTAGCAGATTAGTGTTTTTCTCAAAAAACCACTGTGCATCACTAAGTACGCCTCACAGGGCTTGCAAAAATGACTTTTGGTTGCATTTCTGGCCATTGGAGTCACAATTGTCTTGGAGTCTGCCCATAGTGCTGATGTGACATCTTTTTGGGAACATGCTAAATGCATCTGGAGAATACTCTCGGCCTGAGAGCTGTTATCTGTCCATAAGAGTTCTGCAGGTAATGTCATACTCAAAAGAACAAATGCATGGTTTGCGCAATGATGTGAGTTCCCATGAGTGCAATGCAGCCTTACACACAATACATTAACATGTCACTGTCAGCCTTCTTGGTAATTACAGTAATTATAATATACATATGTCAAAATGTCACACAAACAACTTTTTAAACAACTTACAAAAGTCTGCTGCCGGTGATCTCCTGACAGCTAGTTAGACCAGTGCCTCATTTAGGACATCACTTCCTGTTCAGTGCATTGGGTCTAAATGGACCAGCAGCTCAAAAGTTACTGTTGATGTGTAACCCTACAGAAATAGGTCAGACGCTGTGGGTGTGAGCAGCATGCAATGATTACTTTGTAAAGTCTTCCATGCATTGCTTGGTGATGTGCTAGCCAATACACACACACACAGAAACACACTGAGTGCATTTACCTGATCTTTGTCACCGTGCTGGTATGCATTACCATTCATTCCACACTACTCCCACGCAAGTCCCACAGTCCGCTCGGTGTACCTGAACAGCACAACAAGCAGGTGTGTCACTTTTAGGAGAGGCCACGCAGAGACTGCAAATATGACAACAATAAGTGCTAATGGCTGCATGCCATCACATTAAAATCCTACAACACTTTTACCAGCTGCACGCTAACACTTGTGAGCATTTCTAGGATACTTTCTGTACCTGCATCCTGTAATCATTGATCAGAGAACGGGATTCCAACACGCTCCATTGTTTGAATCCAGTTTAGCTGCAGTGCACAAAAACAATGAGAGAGAACTCTGGACTCCTCCTCCAGAAGGTAACTGCAATCACCTCGCAGGGATTCATGTCCTCCAAATTCACAAACTTTCACAGTCATTCTGAGCAGCTTTAATGAGCATGGTGTTCTCACTCCCCGAGCTACTTGCAACCTTTTAATGCTGCTCATTGGCATTTAGGAGGATATAGAAAAGAACCAGTCAAGTGAGTGATTCAAGAATATTTTTGAAATCCCTCAGAGTACAGTAAGCTCAGTAAGCTCAATGATGGCTGAGAGGGAAGACACAGCTAACTAGAGAATGTGTAATATGAATGTAAACAATCTTTTCTCATTCCGAACTCGTAAAATACCGCCACTTTGACAGTGGTTTTGGTGTAAGATTGCAACACTAAAAAGCACTACTACTGGAGAGCATCAGGAGAGAGCGCAGCTAAACAAAACTGGTCATGTTGTTATCATACAGCATGTTCTGACT
The DNA here is from genome assembly GCF_026936395.1 of Plectropomus leopardus. NCBI lineage: Eukaryota > Metazoa > Chordata > Actinopteri > Perciformes > Serranidae > Plectropomus > Plectropomus leopardus. The sequence goes on along the minus strand of NC_142176.1, from coordinate 2,708,270 downwards.
CTGAACTCGTCAAATACGTCCTCTCTGTCAGTACTTCGGTAACTCTAAAAGCCACCTCCCACCAGAATGTGGCTGGACGGCGTCAGATGAGAAAGAGATTGAGATTGCACAGAATCAGTGGCGTTGTTGTTATGCTCCAGATGCAACGTGCATGGACAACATCACCTTAGAGCACAGCTGGATGGGACCAGTCGCTTGCGCCTAAAATGTTGAAGGACAGCATCAGGTTTTAATGCTGCCAGTCATGGTGTAAAATAAGGAGGACAAGTGCAGGACGAAGCTCAGCCCAACAAATAACTGATTTTTGTGCAGGAGTCCAGAGTGGGGTTTGTTTTCTACACTTGACGATGAGCCTTTTTTTGCCTAAAACTAACCATTGGTGACTTTGTAGCCTAATCCTAACTATCGTAACGGTCGGTGTTGGTTGCCATGTGCTGTTGTGTAAACATCCTACCATGATGCAGCATGTGCATTTGTTGACACCTCACCAGAGCGTAAACAGCTGACGCAGGATACTGCAGGATAACATCATAAGTAGACGCAGAAGGTCACTGACAGAGCAGCACCATGTGATGAGTTGGGATGAGAACGTGTTGTGTTATACAGCGGCGGATGGCTGGATTGCACCCACCTCATCTACATGATACACACACAAGCGGGAGGCGAGCAGGAACAGGTAATACAAACTTGGACTTTGATGGAGGAAATCAGTGTTTGCGTCCCATCTGAATGTGATGTTTTTTTTACTTAATCCTAGCCATCTGGACCAGCATGTGCTTTTGTTGGCATCCCGGCGTTGGTTGCCAAGTGCTTTTGCCTAAACATAACTACATGCAGCCTCATCCCACCATGTGCTTATGTTGACATCATGGTAGCACCATCCCAGAATGCAACAGCAGATGCAGAAGGATACCTAGAGCGTAATATACAGACACAAAAGTCAACTGCAAAGCATCAAAATGTGACAACACTGTGTTGGATAAAAGCGAACTGGAGCTTTTGACAAACATACTAAACAGCACTTTTGCTGTAATCATTCAACCCAATCAGCAGAATAAATGTTCATAGTTTACGATTCTGCAAACCGCAGCTGTTACATTTTTACATTAATTTGCAGCTGAGACATTGAAATTTTATATTTTTTTCCAATCTTGTGGTGGTGTGGTTAGTTTTAGACACAAAAATTACTTGTTTGCTCCACTAGAGACACCCAAGTTCTATTTATTATCCCCTCCACCTCCCGATGACAAAAGTCAGCTTATATATTATGTCACTTTAGAAACACTTGTATGATACAAATATAACCCATGGTTTGCAGAAATGTACAGTGCCAGCATTTTCTTCTGGCAACTGGGTTGAATTTTTGGTAGGAAAATAATGAAACCTGCTGCAAGTGGCTTCCTGCTGCAGGGGTGTTTGTCTTGGGACGGATTGAGAAAGTAGGTAAACTAACAGAAATTTTGCCACTGTAAGCAAGAGAACTGCAATTTTCAAACAAGTACAGCAACACAGAAGTGACAGTAATGGTGAATGCACAGAACTGCAGAGACGCTGGTTCTGATTTGTGCCATCGCTACCTACTGCTTACTTTTCACTGAACACGCCTGATCATATTTGCAGGTGGGAACAAACATGATTCAGCAGTAAGCCTTTTATCTTCTCAATACAGTTATTGAACAATCAGGTTGTTTTTGCCCGAGGCAGCCTGGCAGAGAGCTGTGAGATTTATAAAGTTGAAAGTCAGTTGCAGCTGACGCAGTGAGCAGATCCTGTTTCTGTTAAGACCTGATCATTACCTCACCCCCCATTCTCACGACTAGTCTCACTCTCTGCGAGGCCTTTTAACAGTGGACAGAGAGAGCTGTGTGACTGATACAAGACAATACGGCTGCCATTGTTAAACTCTGGTCTGGAGCCAAAACCTCTTGAGGAATTGCAAACATGCAGGCGGTATCAGTGCCTTCACACAGGCCTGACAGAGATTGCCCAAGTCAAAAAGAAAAGGAATTTACATTCAGATCAACAGGAACAGATCAACATATTCAGACTTCACAGACAGCTGCTGTCATTAACCTGGATTTGTGTTGATTGGATGAGCCGGCTGTCTGTCTCACTTCTCACCACCTTGCTACACTTTTGTTTACTGTTCAAAGTGGACAGAGGTCTCTGTTAAAACACCTGGAAACACCCGAATCATGGGGATGTGTTTTCAAGTTTCTGAATCAGAAGCAGCTCAGGTGAATGACGCCTGTCTGGCTGCCACTCAGGAGTCCTCATTAGCACGGAGCCACTAAGAAAGCTGGTGTCGGAGTCAACACCTCAGGACTAAACTTCAACACCTTCAGGTCAGACACACAGTGACAGAGGTGTTTGACAGACGCTGCCAAAGTCATTTAGGATCTGCAGTTATCTGAGAAACTTGTCAGTGTAAAGCTAACAGAGCCAGGTGTCAGTTACTCGCACCTCTGCAATACAAAGCCACAGCACGGTCCTGCTATAGTCCTCCTCATTGTTCATTTTCTCTTTGTTTTTATTTTATTTTTCTTGTTTTAGGCTTTAGATAATTTTCTTGTATGTTTTTGCTAATTTCTTGTTAAATTTTGGGTTGAGTTGCTCATTACCTTATTTCCATGTTTTTGGAAGAAATATAGCCAAATTGTTGAGGTTTCAAAGGGTTATCTTCCACTGCACCTCATCATTCAAATAAATCATTTTATGGATATTAAAACAGGGAAAAGTTATAATGTGGTCGTCACGGTCTCTCCTCTGTGTATGTTTTTGTTATTTTTTTTAGTTTTTTTTGTATGACTGATGTATGCTTGGTGTTTTTTGTGTGTTCCCTCTCCCCCTCTCTGCACACCAGCTCCTCGTCGGGGGTCAGCACACCTGCCCGCCATCAGGTAATCACCTCCTGCCTGCAAGAAGCAGCACCGACAGCCGCTTCCTGCCAGAGTGTCTGTGTGCCACGCTCCAGCTCTGCTGATCGCTGTCTGCTCACCGGTTTATTGACCTGTTAGTTTGTTTGCCTTTCTGCCAGTTTAATGTTGTAAACTAACCCCTGCATCAGTAATAGACTTTAATGAGGACATAAACAAACAACTGTCTCCTTCACTTTCCTCCCTTCCTGCGTCCGCTCACATCCTGCTGAGAGATAAATGCTGATGAGGAAGGCGAGGAGAGACAAACATGAAGGTATCCTCAGTCTCAGACCTGATGATGACAATGCTCGGGGTCTTTGGTGTCACAGGAAAAGCATTGTTTGGTGCTTCCCTCCCTGCTGTTTTCAGCTTCTGAAGAAGAATAGCAGGAGATGTTGAGGAATACAGGCCTCCCTGTTTTTTTTTTGTAACAAACGACACACTGATTTTACTTCCTGTAGACGAAGGCGTCTAGTCGCCACGCGACTCTTACTGTATGAGCGCGTGTCCAAAATAGCTCATTTTCTACAGCAGCCTGCAGGAACCTCTGCGGTGAAAACAAGCAGGAAGGGAGGCTCCCTGTTTCCGTCATTAGCAAAGCAACTCTGTATACAACCGACCCCAAACTTTTTTTAACTTATATACATTTCATTTAAATTTATACTGCATAAAACTCCTGTGTAATTTCCTTCTTTGCAATATTTACCACTTGTTTATGTATTTCTAGATTTTTCTAGTAAAAATACCTCAAACTGTGTGTGTATTACAATCATTCTGTGCCACTATCAATCATGCAAACACAGTATCTGTATATGTGAAAGGTGTATATAGTGAATAGATATATTTTCTGTTATTAAATTTGATCTAAATTGGAATTTTGTCATGTGTGTGTGTGTGTGGGGGGGGGGTTGTTAAAATCTCAATCTCCATTCTCTACATATACGTGCCAAAACATACTTAACCCTTCGGGTCCGCTTTAACATCACACATACTCAAAATGTGCTTTCCAAAATCAAGCTTTAAAAAAAAAAAATTTAATAATTTTCAGAGTTTTAACCTTTAAAATGCCAAGTGTTTGTCATGATACCACTATGTTTGTAGATTTTTTTTTTAAAATTGAAACAACACAGAAACATGAATTATTTGCAATATACAACAACACTGATTGTGACAGTGCACCTAGAGGAAATAGCATGTATTTTCCTCATAATTTGCCAAATATGGAAAAAAAAAAAACTATAAATAAATGGAAAAAATGCCATCAGGTGGAAAATAGTAAAAACTACAAATTCCAAGGCAAAAGCCCAGAATGACACCTGGAAATATTACAGTGCATGTTTTCATGCTTTGATGGCTGTGGGATCAAAACCTGCCATTTGAATGGGTCTCAAACTGTGGCGCATTATCCCGTTTTATGTTGATATGTTGAACTTGCTTGCCAAAGATTGCTTACTCACGCATCCAGCAGTTAAACAGCAACATGATCATTTATTTTGAGTCACCTGATGAATATATCTCTTTTAGCTCTGTTTTTTTTTTTGGCCTCTACCATCTTCTGAGAAAAATCTCTCTTTAGCAGTGAAATGCTCCACTCTGTTCACCGGCTCTCTGCTGTTGGATCTGAAACGTGATTGTTCATATTCTCAGATGCAGCAGTACAAGATAAAAAAAACCCCACACATCATAGGAAATATAACCTGCAGCTTAGTGACTTTCTCTCCTTGTAACTAAGGCAGCGTCCTCACCTCCCCCTCCTCTGCCCTCCCAGCATCCTCTGGAGCCGCAGCATTGTGAATGAAACGAGTTTATTCAGCTAGGGAGCCTATTACCCCGTGCACGCTCAAAGGTCTCTGAAAGACCGCCCAACAACCCATGTCAGCACATGAAAGTGATGACTGGACACTGGGGGCAAAATGTGTGTGCGTGTGTGTGTGCCCGTGTGAATGTGTGTGTGTCCGTGCGTGCTTGTATGTGCTATTGGGAAAGGGTGCTTGCACTTGAACCGGGTCCATTCACACGAGTTAGGGGGTCTTGTGGTCTTTAATGTGACCATAGCGGGGCAGAATGACCTCTGCGGGGCTGGCCGGCACCGCAGCCTTAATCCTCCTCCTCCTTGTCTTTTTCAATTCTCTCCCTGCTTCACTGTCAAAAGAGGGCTCTGACTTTTTTCCCCTCTCCCTTTCTTCTGTCCTCTCTGCCCCCCATATCGTTAAACAGGCTTCTCACTGGTCAAGGAATGTCCTGGAGGTCTTTGAATTTTGCGAGGTTGCATTCAAAAAAGTTTTTTTTTTTTGGTTCAGTCGGGATTCAAGTGAATTCTCCAGTCTTTTAATTTCATAGGAATACTGCAGAGCATTTACTAAAACATTAATTTCATTCAGCAGTTGAGGGTTTTCAGAGGAGAAATCAGACAGTTATTTCCAGTGGTGGAAAGTAACTAAGTATATTTACTTAAGTTCTGTCCTTAAATACAAGTTTAAGGTAAATGTACCATTCTTGGGTGTTTTGATACTTTTATTCCAATATGTTTTTCTGACAGCTTTAGTTATTTCCCAAATTAAGATTTTTGCATGAAAGTTTATAAAGAATGAAATTTTGTTATAAATTAAATTACAAAACAGTTCATGTAAGTACAGCTGAAATGAGAAGTTGATTAATCAATTACCTGACTGCTGGGGGGTGTTTTTACATTTTTATTAATAATTTTGAGTTTTTTGTGTGTGTTTAATTTTTTATTTCTTTTTTTTTTCAAATAATTTTCAGCAGATTGCTGGGATATTTTTTTTAATTTTTAAAAATTAATTTGTTTTTTCTGAATTATTCTAAATAGTTTGTGGGCTTTTTTAGATTTCTTTTTAGTACAGGGCAGTACGTTCTCCTGATTATGCGTACTTACTTTTAAGTAGGTAACATTATCAATGCAGGACTTTTACTTGTAACACTATTTTCACAGCAGGGTATTAGTACTTCTCCTTAAGTAAAGGAACTGAATACTTCTTCCACCACTGGTTATTTCTAATGTGAAACGAAGACGTTTTTCAGCTGTGACCTGTGGAAAATCATGGTATTTGACTTGTCGGTGAAACTCTGATTCACAGGCTTTGAAGCTCAGTTTTCTCCTTTCACTCCCTCTCACTGTCTGCACCACTGCAACTTTAAATGCATTCCTGGTGTCTCTGTGAGCACCAACAGCTAAGAGTCACTGACATTAGTCAGACATAACCAGGAAACCATCTGCTGACAAATCCTGACCTATATCCTTTTTACATGGTATTCACTTTCATTTTGACTCGTGCCTCCACTGTGCCAGTTGGTGCAGTCTGTGGTCAGTCTGCATGGGGCGGACGGACATTTCATTGAGCAAGGGCTCATTTCACAATGAAAAGGTACCATGTGAATGTAGACCCATGCACAATACATTTAGATGAAAAGATACCGTATATGTTCAAAATATAGAACAAAATGCTCCATATACATTAAGTAGAGGCTCTTATTAAATCACTGCAGCAGGGTGATGGCTGATTGTAAGAAACTGTCTCTGATGATGTTTTTCCACAAAGATTTGTGGTGTAGGGCCACTATAAAGACCCCTCTTTACACCGCCGCTGCACTTTTATGCAGCATCATTCCTCTCCAGTGCGTGATTATACTCTGCATTGCTGCATCCCATGATCAAAGGAGGCATTATGTTTATCAAGAGCGTCCACCTCTAGCATGACAAATAATATATATACTTTATAAACAATAACAAAGGCATAACACATCAACAACAATCATTTACTGTCTCTGTTATATGGCAGGTGAACCGAATCTCATAGTTTTCCCAGTTTGCGGACATTTCCTGAGTTTGAGATGAGAAAAGGCTTGAAAAGCAGCCATAACAGAATGGCGCTCTTCTGATGGGACACAGTGATGGGAAACAAAAAAACACCCGTTTCTGTTTTTTGTGATCTGCAGCTTTGCAGGTGTCACTATCAACCATCTCTTCCACCTCCTGATGACAAAGTCAGCTCGTATACTGCACTCAGTAACATGGCAGTTGGAACAAGAGGTGAAGTATGGTAGTGTTACAAAAGACTCTACTTGTTCTCAGTGATCTGCTGCCAACATACAGAGGTTATCATGGTCGGTTTTCTTATTCAATATATCCTCTTTACAGCAGCGTCCCAGCTGCTGCTGCTGCTGCTGCTGCATCTGTGTGTGTGTGTGTGTGTGTGTGTGTGTCCACTGTGTGAGTATCCATTATCCAAAGAAAACTGCACAGATGTCAGAGATGAATTTATACTTAACAGCTGAGACTGCGTGTGTGTGTGTGTGTGTTTGAATATGTGACTGAGGAATTCTGCTGGTCTTAAGCCCCTTTTATACATACACTGCAAACTTGAAATGATCTATTATAAAATGTCCGAATCAGATAATTCGAGCTTTAAATCCCACCAGCTCCCTGGTACAAAGTCCGAGTCATGTCTGACTGAGCCCATGTGCGAACAGAGGAGGAAATACTGCGGTGAATCCACAGCGAGTATGTGAACACAGAAATGATGTTTCTACCATTAGGCACATGCGTAATCAAAAAAATAAAAATAAAGGTGGAAGAAGAAAAAGGGAAGAAATTGACACTAAAAATGTCTAACCGAAGAGACTTTAAGATTCAAGAACTTCTGTTGGTAACTGGCTGAAGCTGAAATCGCCACAAAAATAAACGTATTCCGTGGTTTAAGACCAAATTATCAACAAGCTACATGACCACGGTATAATCCGCATCATGTCCTGCCTCCTATGCAATCTCCCGTTGTGTGCTGTGTGTCAAAAAGAAACTTTCTCAATGTCTCGACCTGATTCACCAGACATTGTACGAGTTAAAATGAAAAACCGGCTTTACAAGAGATACCCTGTCACTTAAACAAACCATAGATTACGGTTTTATTTTTAAAAGCTAAAAAAGTTAGACCAATAAAAAATAATACGAAATTTTAAAAATATTTTTCTACAACCAAAAGTCACTCAGGCCCACAATGGCAAATGGCGATTAATGCCTGATCAGTTATATTATGTGTGTTTAGTCCAATGAAATATAGTAAAATAAATAATAAAGTATTATGAATAATAAATTTTAAAATATCCTCTATGAAAATTAGAGAACTGGAATGATGGTATTTCTCTTCAAAAGAAGGTAAAAAAAAATGGTTGAATATCAATATCAAGTAAAGTTGAAATTACTGAGGATGTTTGGAAGATGAAAATGAGTAAATTATTTTTGACATGAAAAACAAAATAAGAAAAGACCCACTTACTAGCTTTTAACAAAATCTCATGGTCTTCTTCAGCAGATGCAGTCAACTTTTACAGATGCTGAAAGTGTTTCCCAGGTTAAGCAAAGCAATGACTCAAAATTCATCAAAAAAAGCAGCCAAAATCAAAAGCAGTCCCCCACCTTTACTTTGCATTTTGAATTCTTGGATTTCAGATTGTAAGTCCTGCTTGTGACCAGCTGTGAAAGGTCAGCTGCATTGTCTCACTTCAGAGTCCCTGTAAAGGATTTGGCAGGGAGCTCCAGCCTTACTGGAAATGACTGCAGCTGAGGACAAAGCAAAACCTTTTTATACCATTCACAACCCAGACCCACCTGGCATTAGGTCTGTGGCTTTGGAGAACAACGTTCAATAAGAAAAACTCAAAACAGCACATCCAGGAATGTGTCTTTGTGTGCTGTTACAGCATGGTGGGACTTCTGGGGCTCTTATTCTTATGGAGCACATTGGTGTTATCCCGTCACTACAGCAGAACTCTGAAAACAAACCCAAACACCAGAAAAAAATGTGAACGTTTCTGCAAACTATACTTGATGCATCTGCATGTTACAATGTAGCACATCCGCTGAAACTTCAACAAATTGGGGTGGCATGATCCCTGCAGGAAAAGCAGCGAAGTCTTGGTAAAAAACAGCTTGTTTTTGTGGCACTATCCCCACTGACAGGTTGCTACAAAACACCCACATTAGGAGTCTAAGAAGCTGCCGAAGTCATACCTATGGGTCGGTACAAATAAGCTGCAACTGGAGGCTCAAAACCTTAAGGAAAAACACAAACTGGTCACTAAAAATCACCCATGATTTGAACCTAAAATGCCAATAGTAAAACAGACAGGTTGCTACAAAAAAAAACCACAAATGAAGCCTAAAATGCTGGAAACACATAAAGTCAAAATTATAAGATAAAAAACAGGCTATAAAGCTGCTGTTAACACACCGATGGCTCACTACAAAACACCCATGGTTTGAGGCTTAAAACCCAATTGAAAAACCCCAAACTCTTCATTACAATCACCCAAAATTGGAGCCTAAAAAGTAGATGGAAACACACTGATGAATAGCTCCAAAAACAAACATTACTGGAGCCATGAAGTCAGTGGAAAAACACTGTCAGATTGCTACAAAACGCCTACCACTGGATCCTTAAAATGTGACAGGAACATACCATTGGGTTGCTACAAAATACCCAGTATTATTAGTATAAAAGTGGAGGCTTAAAACCCGACTGACAGGTTGCTGCAAAACACACGAATGAATCCCAAAAGGTCGCTGACAACACATTGATGGGACATTATGAAGTACCTACTGACTGAAGCCTAAAAAGCCTTTAGAAACACATGTTGGGTTGCAAAAAAATTCCCATGATTAGAGGCTTAAAAGCCACTGGAAAGGGGTTCAGTAGCTACAAAGAAATCCATAATAAGAGTCAGAAGAGAACAAGCTGCTGGTAAGAGAATAAGCTGCTGGAATGAAACCCATGAGTCGGTACAAATAGCCAACAACTGCAGGCTAAAAGTCCAATCGAAAAACACAATCACTAAAAATAACCCATGATTGGAGCTTAAAAAGCCAATGTCAAAACAAACAGGTCGCTACAAAACACCCACAGCTGAAGCCTAAAAAAACACTGAAAACACACTGAGTCAAAAAACAAAATTGGAGGTTATAGAGCTGCTGTAAACACACTAATGGCCCATGACAAAATACCCATGATTGTAGCCATAAAGCCGATGGAAAAACACCATCAGGTTGCTACAAAATGCCAACAATAAGATCATTTAAAGGGGATGGGAACACACTGATGGGTTGCTACAAAACTCCCAAGATAGGAGGCTTAAAATCTAACTGATTGAAGCCTAAAAAGCCTCTGGAAACACACTGATGAGTCAAAAAAAAACACCTACCACTGAAGCCTAAAAAATCTCTAAATGTACTCAAACGGCGCTCAAACATACAATCAGGTTGCAAAAAAACTCCCATCATTAGAGGCTTAAAAGCCATTAGAAAAGTGTTTGGTTGCTACAAAACACAAACAATTAGATCCTTATAGCCAGTGGAAACACACCGATGGGTCACTACAAAATATGTTTTGACGTGACATGCTTTTGTATTTTGCAGAAAGGTATGATGTCAAGATTTTCTTTTAGCGACTGGGGTGGACCATATTCAATCATTTTTCTCAGAATTTCACCAATTTAACCTCTTTAAGGCTGATACCGACTGCTCTTCTATTTTGTGGCAAAATTCATCAGAAACATAAGAAAGAGAGATGATGATGCACAGAAGTACCTGAAGTCACACCAGTGATGGTTTGCATGTTAGATTGTTTGCCCACAAGGACGCCCGAAGACTGTTTACTTACAAAACATCACTGCTGTAATGCTAAACCTTGATTATGTTGAAATACCAGTTCATCTTGATGTCTGATTGATTGATTCTTTCCAGATTAGAGTCATATTCACACCGCGAATGCACACTGGGAGCAGCTGTCTGCTGGGTGTGGATGTGGACTGTTTACTTTAGCCCACATGTCAGTTAGAGCTGGAGAGCGTTAAACCTTCCAGCTAAAAACACTACTTCCCTAAATGCAAATTGACCAGACTGTGTGCGTGAGTGTGCCACTGTTTGCAGAGACTGTGTGTGTGTTTGTACAGTGATATTAGTCCCCTCACAACTTCCACTGCTGACACACAGCCAAGAAGTTTAATGAAGAAAAAGGTTGAAAAGGAGAAAGTTTTCATGTACCAGCCATCCTGACCTGTCAGTGGCTCCTGCAGGTCTTTGGTCCTTCTCTTACAACATGTACTCCTTTCAGTCGAGTTATTTCTGAACTATGAGTTTATGGACATGAAAGCAACCTGTAGGTTTGTCCCCACCTTACCTAATTGGTGTTTTTGACTGTTTTGCAGTCATTTGAACTCTGATGGATACCATTAACCGCAGTAGGCAGGTTTCCATTACAGATTTGCGGAAAACATTAGCAATATTTTCTAAATGTCCATAAAACAAAATTGGGAGATGACTTTGTTTCTGTTTTTCGAAATTAACGTGTATTAATTAGGTGTATTTTATAATCATAATTTCAATTTGCCCAATTTTAGGGTTAATGGAAACCCGCCTAGTGAGAACTCCTGAAAACAAAGGTCTTTGGCCTAGTCCACACGGACAAAAGTATTTTTGAAAATACCCTCCTTTCTTAAAAAGAAAAATCAGTCTAGTCCTTACACACTGTTTTAAAAATGTCTGAAAATACCCAAAAAATGAAAAAACTGAACTATTGTGAAGGGCATGGCAAACCAACAGGCAGTGATACAGGTCTAACTGTAACCCTAAAGCCATACAAAGGAGAAAAGAAGAAGATGTTGGCCGATCAGCAGCCTAAAAATAAACTATTACTGCCATCCAGAGCAGTGACCTCTGTAGCTCGCTCTCTTGCCTCTGTTCCTCAATAAAGTGGAAGGGTAAGTGTTAGCGAAGTTAGAGCAGGTACTTTTTTCACAAAATGCTGCCTCATTTGTGATGCCTCACACAGGAGATAACAGCGCATACTCTGACAAGTTTTTCCTGCCCCCACACTAAAAAAATGGAAAAAAGTTTTACAAAAGACACGTTTTCAGTGACCTTAAACCCAGTTTGTGTGTGGATTAAAGGTCAGAACGCTTAAAAAAAATGCTTACAAAAATACCGTCTGTGTGGACCAGACCTTAGTCAGTTGTTCTTTTGTGGCAAAGTTGCAAAGCAGACCAACCACAGGACTGTATGATCGTGGTTATGTGACACATGACACAAGTTCAAAATGTTAGGAGTTTAAATTGCATCAGTGTCCTTTTGAGGACCGATTTCAGTTTTAAACCAGTGTAATGAGGACATTTCTGCAATGTGAGGACATATCGGCTGGTCTTTGTGACTGTATTAAAGATTAAGACTAAGCATGCTCCCACCAATTTTTTTTTATTTCCCTGATCCAAAATCTTTGCATTTTTAGATGTTTAGAGAGCAAAACTTGGATGAAAATAGCTTTAAAACCATGCCGTTGGTACACAGCTCTGGTGTCAATAGTGACTCTTGCCTGGTGCTTGTATACCGGGAAAAGGACAGTAGTCTGATTAAATGGCTTAATTGAGCTATAACTATAGCTCGAGTAAACTGTGCACGTAAACGTACAGATGATATATGAGAAACTCTGAACACACCACTCGTGGATGTGTTTCTAGTATGTTCTGCTTTGTGCCCTGAGGTTATTGCTGCCCTCACGTTCAACCTCCACCCGGTCTGCGGGACCAAATCACAGCCACATGGCAGAAGGCTTCCACTCATTTCAAACACCCCCATCCCCCCTGTAGTTAACTCTTAAACACCACTGGGCCCTTGATTGTTTGGCAGCTTAAACTGTTTTGTCTGAGTCGTGGTGCCCTGTGGAGGATCTTTCCTCCGCAGCCTCCTGAGCTGAAACTAACTGCGGTAAAAGACAACTGCAAACTTAACTTCAGTATTGATGCTTCTGAAGTCAGTCAGAGGGATCCAACCAGTTTTAACCAGATTATCTGAGCAGATGTGTGCAGGAGGGATCAAAACACAGAGTGGTTTCTTTGAAAAAGGAAGCACAAACAGATTGTTTCATTGTGAAAGAAAAGAATTTAAGGTTTGATCGTTTTTTTTCCCTCAATAAATTTTGAAAAGTTTCAGCAGTGATTTATGAAGAATGAAGAGTTTCCTGGCAGGACTGAAAAACAGAAGAAACTGATTTTGGGGAACTAAATCTGTGACTAACACTTTGGTTTGTCAGATTATCGTGGCTCTTTTTTGGTATAAATGCTGCAGGGCCATTACATAGGGCTTGAGTGTGTTTTGTGTAACACTAACCCATTTTTCACCGCCTGTTCGAAGCTGGAATATCACGCCATTATGCCGCCTTGTTGTTCTGTTTAAAACTTGGATTTTCACTAAGGAGCTGAAACACGAGTCAAAACCGATGCACCTTGCAGACTGAGTGACCGAGGAACTCTGGTATGTGGAAACAACCACAATAGCGTGCAACCCACCGCGGGAGATTTAAGAAGCAGCTATTAGCAGTTAGCAGCTAACTCAGAGAGTAAAAGCAACCATCCAAAAACAAACTGAAAACGAACAATCCAGCACTGACTTTACACTGTGATTGGTCGGCTGTGTGGAGGTGAAAAAAGAGCAATCTCAAAATAAATCTCGAGAAAACAAACCCCTGCATGGCTCCACATTTATGCACTCATACCCATCTCTTCTTTCATCAGCGCTTCACCGCTGTGTCTCTGCAGCTGAGGTCTGACAGGTTTGCTGAATCAAAGCCGCGTTCACATTCGACGACGCCTTGGAAGTGCATTAAAATGCTCAGTTTGTCTTTCAATTGGTGGCCGACTGAATGCCAGTGTGAGTATTTAGGACCCCGCCGGGTGGTCCTCGCCTCTCTGCATTCTCGTTAGGGGTCCAGGGCAGAGAGGAATGACTGGGGGTTGGGAAGGTGAGTTTGGGGGTTTTAGAGAACTCCTCCAGGCTTGTGGCTTTTTGTCACACATGATTTAAATCAGTTAGTGGCCGATCCATGTATATAGATTTACGTGATGTTAGAAAAAGTTAAATTATTGTGTTGGTCTTTGGACTTTTAAAATACATGTAAACATGTTAGTCGGACTGAAATCGGACTAAATCCGATTTCTCGATATCTAACAGACTAACAAACCCAGATAATCTCATTGGAAGTCGAGCTATTTTGTCACGTAAACACCTCAGTCAGAGTTTAACCAGACTAAGCAATCTGTGCATGCTCCTTGTTAGTGTTTGTTATTTATGAGGTTGGAAGAGGTGCTGCAAAACAGGTCAGGCATAAAAATAAAAATAAACAGTAAGGAGGGACTTGTGGTTTTAAATTTGGCTTAGCTGAGAGCCATAAAGCTTGAAAAGGTAGTTTTTTATATTTATTTCAAATTTTAAAAAAAGTCATATTCCTGCCAAGCAAGTGTTGTCAGTATCACGCCAAAAGCCACCTTCCACATCCAACCAAAACACGTCTGTGTGGCATCAGATGAGAATTCGCTCAGACGGAGCCAGTTGCCTTGTTAATAAACCCTGATGGACGGCCAGATGACACTGGGCATCACAGTGACAGCATACTGCAGCGTAAACAGCTGACGCAGAGTGATACCTAGAACGTCATACGTAAGGTCACTAACAGAGTGGCACCATGTCACGTTGGAAGCAGCATTCAACGACTAAAAGCACAATCATCACACGCACACACACACACACACACACACACGCACAATTTGAATGAGTTTGCATTAACTCTGAGGACCGCCTAGAAGTCATAGATTCCCCGCTGGAAAGCCCTCATATGCAAAAGTGTAGCCTTTCCCATCAATCAGTAATTGAACAGGAAGTGAGGAGTTGTCGGTGCTGTTGATGCTCACTAAATGACCCCTTGATCAGACTTAACCGACATTCAAATTCCCTGCAGATAAAACTGATTTTTACTCCATCCTCAAGAACATTTTAATAACTGACACTAAATGCTTTATCACTGACTGCTGCTGTCATCTGCTTCAGCAGGTAAACTCTCTCATTATAAGGCAGCAAACCTGACATCACCATGACAAACACTGATGTCTACAGTATTATGCTTTACATCTTCATTATGTTTTATGTGCCAACAACAACTCTCCGCATCTCTGTCCAATGAGATCTGCAATAATCGTCCAAAATTACCACGCCTCGAGTCTAACTGTAGAAGCTGAGCGTTATCTGTGGCGGCTCAGACACATTGTCTCTGCCCAGCTGGATAAGCAGACTGTTGATAGAAAATTTCTGCTTAACTGAGGCGGGACAGCAACTAAAACACGATAACACTAAAACGCCTGCTGCAGGCAACTTAAAGGTCCTGACATGCTGCTAATGGCTTTGACTTTTTTGCATTTTGATTTAAACAATACAGGCTTTACAGATCAGTCCCATATCGCCCGGCAACCAAAGCTGTCTTCAGTCTTAAATGCAAAAGATGTATTAATACCACTATAGTCTCATGTCGCCAGACGTATCTCCACAGCGTTGTGTTAGTGCTAGACAAAGGTCACCAAATTCACATATGATCACACATGAAAAACGCTCTGGCTTGTTTGTATTTCTTTAAACCAATCACAATCAGTTTGGGGCATCATTCAACCCAAGGTGCACAGACTGTGCTCTTGCAAAATGTTGTTGTTATATTTTTATAAAATATTGTTATATTATTATTTTGGTGGGACATTTGCATGTCGGAAGGTTAGCACTGCCATTTAAATATCTTTGCAAAATAAACACCAAAAAAACATTGTAAGATGTTGACTGTGTGATTCAGCTTGTAGTAATAAAAAGTTGTACATAATCTGATAATCGGAGCTCTGACTGAACTCACTGAACCCACTAAAACCACCACCCACAATCTGCCGGCTGTATGAGGCTCTCGCAGAGCTTCGCTTCAATAATATCACAGAAGCTCATGTGAGGTGGAACAGATCGGTACATTATACCCCTTTTCCACCAAAAGTAGCATGTGTACATGGGGGTTTTTAAACGATAAAAGTTAAGAATAAGAAGTTAAAAATAAGCGACAGACTCCTTTCACATTACCAGCAGAGCAGAGCTGCGTACACATCTCTGCAGCAAGCGTGTGTGTTTGTGTGTGTGTGTGTGTGTGTGTGTGTGTGTGTGTGTGTGTGTGTGTGTGTGTGTGAGTGAGTGGGTGCGTGCATGTGAGTGTTTGTTTGTTTTTTACTAGCGTTTCACATTCAAAGTCACAGGCAGGCCAGAAAACAGGTATATGTAAGTAAACAGTAGAAAGCAGCATGGAGGCCAAAAAAGAAGCTATGTTAGTTACTTCATTTATACTTCTGTTACATATTCTCTCTCTCTCTCTCTCTCTCTCTCTCTCTCTCTCTCTCTCTCTCTCAAATTCGGTGCAAACTAAATTTGGAATGATGTTCGAGTGCTGCTTGGGTGGAGATGGACGGTAATTTATGGCGGCCCATCACTGTATCTTACTGGCAAAGGGGCTAAAATTAGCACATTTTTTCCATCAAAGCCCATCAGAGCTGGAGCTGACTAATGCTGGTGGCCAGTGCAGAGTCATTTGACCTGAGTGTGAGTGCCAATTGTTACCTCTCCCATAACATTAAAAAGTCAAATGTTAGCAGTTGTTAGTGGGTATTTGTGAAGTGGGAAAGGAGCTTTCGTGAAGTTGATGCCACATGTGCATGCTGCTGACAGTTAAAAAGACGTGTCAAATCAACTCTGACTGGCTGTGTCCGAAAACGGATCAACATCGGGCACGAGAGCTGTGTATGAGACGAGTCTTGGCTCTTCGGAGATGCACTCACAAGTTGCTTTATTTGTTGTTGATTTAGCAGACATCTTATTGCATGATCCAAATCTTTGTGAAAACTTGTCATTTTCAGCTTGGATTTTTTTTCCTAAAAAAGTGATTAGTTCAGAGATTAATGTTTTTCCCTTAACAAAAAGGATTTACAAATGGTAACAAGGTTTATAGTCTACATCTAAAGAAAAAAATCAACATTGTTACTACCTGCAAGACAAGTGTCACCAGACCTCTGGCAGCATCGAAAGTTTGTGAATGAAAATCTAATCAAAGATATTGAATTTAGGTTTTGTCTACTCTGACAATCAGTTCATGTTCAGGATCAAAAACAGAACTTTATCACTGCTGTAGAAAGCTGAGAGGCTATAGCTTATAAATGAAATGCAATGTACTTTAAATTTTAGTGCCAGTCGTGGTGGGCCAGCCTTTTCATACTGACTAACCAGTAAAACAACGTGCTTTAGTGTAAAAGCTGTGCCAACGTTAATCTTCAACTCATCTTTATGTTTGATCAAATTGCAAAATTCAGTTGAAGAAAAAATTCAAAAATGTCCAAATTATGGGAATTATTAACCCATACAGGAAAAGACTGATCAACTTTACACTCAGAAATAAACAGTTTTATGTGTATGACTGAGCAAGAGAGAGTGAGTGAAAACCTTTTGTGAATGGCCCGAGGACCCATCCCAGGCTCTGCTCTGATTGGTCTGCCACTCAGCCAATGAGAGGCTTCCACTCTGCAGCTCCATTCATGAAAAGGCAGCATGGAGGAAGAATGGAGTAGAGGAGGAGGAGGCAGAGGACCGTGTGTGTAGGTGTGTGTGTGTGTGTGTGTGTGTGTGTGTGTGTGTGTGTGTGTGTGTGTGTGTGTGTGTGTGTGTGTGTGTGTGTGTGGCTGAGCGGTGGTTTCTCAGACAGACAGAATTCTCACTTCCTTATTTCATCATCCAAGTGGAGTTAACAAAAGAGCCAACTCACTGCTTTAGCTGAAAGGTGACCAGTTCTTCATGTCTGCTCTGTTTTAAAAGGGGGAAGACTACTGATTTTTATTCTTTTTTCCAGAGATAAATACTTTGTGTTGTTGTTACTCTCCAAAGGGTTGTTTCAGAAAATTAAATGCTGAATGACATTTGCACATATTTGTCCGCTGAGAGTACAGCTTTAATAGATAATTGAATGCAGCCATGGTACATGTTGGATTTTGAACTGACACAAACAAAGGAATTAGATCTGATTTGGAAACTGGAGAGGCAAAAGAAACCATTTGTAGTGGCACAGAGGCGTAGATTTGGATATGGACTTAATCCAGCCCAAGATGTTTGCGTTGAAGATTTCTGCAAAACATGGACATGCCTCATTCATAAATTATTTCGTAGCAGATATGCTGAGACTTAACATTTCTCAGCAATTGGTTTCAGCATAAAAACCACTTGGCTGTGGTTAGAAAAACATCAAGTTTTGGCTTAAAACATCCAAGTTTGGTGGCACAAAAGCTACTGGAAAAGTGGGGACGAGTTGGTGAAAAACACCTAGTTTGGTGGCTCAAACGCTGCTGGGAAATGCCATAATGTAGTGCTAAAAACACCCAAGTTTGGTAAGAAAGACCCAAGCTCGGCGCCAGAGAACACCTCTGAGACGCCTCTCTCTACTGACTAATTAAAGGACTGCAGCTTTTACAGCACCACCTTTACAAATAAATGCGTACTGAAATGAATTGAAATAAGCCACACTGCTTGGTTACACTAAAATCCAAAAATATGTCAAGGCTCAACACTAAATCTGTGTATCTGTACACACGCAGATTAAAGACAGTAAATAGTCGGTCATGTGTTAGCTAAACTTCGGGTTCATGTGTTCAGGGAAGAGTTATCCTGGACACTCGGTTGTTGCTTTGCACAAAAACAACAAAAAATCCACCATTTTTCACTAAAAACGATGTATTGTGCACTTTCCGATGTCTTCTATAGCGGGAATTTTTTCCTTTTTTTTGTTTGTTTTTCTGAAAGAAAGCATGAAATAATTCATTTTGGAAACATTCACCACATTCTCTCAGTCTGTCTGCGTGCTGGAAATTTGTGTTAATTATCCCGAAGCAGTGGGTGTCACATGCCACATTTGTCATCTGCCCAAAAATAAATAATGAGTAATAACCTTATCTCTGCAGCACAATCCCTTTTCATTGATTGCGTGTTTATTATCGCCTCTGGCTGTTTTGTCTGTTGATACTCTTCCACACTAGTTAAGCGTCTCCATGGATGTTTTCCTTTTTTTTTTTCTTTTCTGCTGTTTCCATTCTTATGCAGGGCGTCTCTTCTGACCATCCGGTCCAGAGTGTCCCCCTTAGGCATCCCGTGTGTTTGTGTATGTGTGTGTGTGTCAGTTCCTGAGTTCCCAGTTTCACGCACTGGTCTCGACACTGTGGAGCTGGTTGTGCGCCAGAATGTGACTCATTGTCTCAGTCTCATAGAGGCAGAAAGCAGAGGCTGTTTGGAGGCAGTTTCCTGCTGATATACAGCTGAGGATGTGGGATCTTTAGGTTAAGCAGATAATGGGGCAGGACAACCTTAAATGTTTTCATGTCACATACCACCGAACAGACACACAGGGACCCCAGGATGGTCACATTTAGTCCCAGGAACAATACAGGACGGTTTTATTTGTCAGAATTTGATCCATCAAGTCCTTTGAGTTTAAAAAGTCTCAAAAAGCTGTATCAGCAAATTATTTCAAGTAATTGTGTGTGCGTGGAGCTAACAGGAAGTCAGCCTGCTCAGCTACATGTCTCAAACATGCATGACCTCGGCTCAGCTAAAAAAAAAAAAACATGGACACGATGTTCTCATGCATTGTTCATATGTACAGTATACCTAAAAAAATGAATGCACGATAACTCTTATAACCCACATGTTCTCATCCCAAGTTGTTACATGTTGCCACCATGCAGCTGACCTCCGTGTCTACATGTTTGTACTCTATGTATCCTTCAGCGTCTGCTGTTGATGCCGCTACCGTGATGTCAACACAAGCACATGGTGGGATTACACTGCACATGGTTATATTTAGGCAACAAAAGCACACGATGGCACAGATGATTTAGGTAAAACAGGCACATGGTAAGGTGTCAAAACAAAATATCACATTCAGACAGGAAGCAAACACGAGATTCCCCCATGAAAGTCGAGAGTTTTTTGGACTTATCCACCATCCCTCCTGTCAGCCTGTTATCACTCCTAACTCGTCAGTTATGTCGCTCTGTCAGCATACAAGCATGATGCCTGGGGCGTGGCTGTACGGTGTCAGATGAGAACATGCTCCGACAGAGCCGTAGGTGTTGTTATTATGCACTATAGCACCTGACACGTCCACATGCAACATGCACGGGTGGCATCACTTGAGAACAGCCGAAAGGAACCAGTCGCATGTCCATGAAACGCTGATGGACAGTGTCACATAATAACGCTGCTGGTAATAACGTGATACAAGGTAGAAGGGTGGTTTATTTAATTAAACTTGAACTTCTTGATCCTGCTACATCTTTGGAGATGAAGAATGAGTTCATTAAAATCAGCAGTTACTATGAAAACTCCGTCCGGTTGCTCGGGCATGTTGCTGCTGATGGCATCATACAATTCCTGCAGTGCATTTTTTTGTCTTGTGTCCTGTTGGCTCTGAACAAGGTCCGCTCATTCAGTGCAACAGCTTGATCCAGGATGTCTTTGTGAAGATGTGTGCAGAGCAGTCTCTGATTTCCAGTAGCTGAGTGAGCCTCTATCGCATGTCATCCACTTTATATTTACTACTTGTGTATTTATTATTTATACTTACAAACATTTTTCAAGGTAATCTGTTTCCTGGTTTTTAAGTAAAATTAACAAATTTTACAGTGTGGCGACTTGGCCGTGGATGAAGAGATCGTGCGTGTGTGTGTGTGTGTGTAGATGTTGTCACTGTGCGGGGTGGAGGTGAGGAGGCAGCTGGTCAAGCCCGACACTGTCTGGACAGTCCTGGGAGCTGCTTGTTTTGACCCTTCGGAGTCTCTGTCGCTTGGGGTCAAAGAGGATGGCAGTGTGCCTCTGAAAGGATGACGGGGTGAGGCTGCACCCCACCTTTTTCCTTGCCGGCTCTGCGCTGTCCAAGCCCGGGTGACCTCCAAACCAAACCATCAGAATGTCCCAAGCAGCCGTGGGGGGCTATTGTTCTTCAAAGTAGGTCAAAGCCTGCAGCTATCACAATCAATTTGGACTGATCGGAGAACAGTGGGGACGGAGACGAAGAGACAGGCTGCAAGGCTGATCACACTTGTTGATATAAACTGAAGGAACAGGAACTAATGATAGTATTCTTTCTGTTTCATCGCCCTCCTTCTCATCCTTATCTCCCCAAACTCGTCCAGTCCCCTCATCCTCTTCGTCATTGTTCTTCATCCTCCTTCTCCTCCCCTTTCTCCTCACCCCAACGCTCCTCCTCCCCTCCTCCTTTTGTATAGTGTAATTAGTCATGTGGAACATATGGAGCATCATATTACATAACCCCAACAGCAGCTGCACTCAGGCTAGATCCAAGATAATGCAAATCAGGGGCCGCAGCAGATCTGAAGCATTTAGCTGCATCATAGAAACATTATGTAGTCTATGAGTCCTGTAGAACAATGACTGCTGGTGTTGGCCTCTTCCTTTCATCAAACAGACAATGAAACATTCACTATATTCATAGACTGCTGCTGATGCTCTGATGTGCTGACGTCTCTTTGTTTGATGAGGTGCAGAAGGAGGCTATGATTTTTTTAAAAACTATTTGCAAACACTGCTCAAAGTTGTCCTTGTTAATTCCATTGTGGTCGTGTTTATCGGATGTATTCTCATTATGACTCTTGGTTCAATCACGTCCTATGAAAAGTCAAACAAAAATGTTGCCACATCTGTTTACCTTAATTCAGTATTTTTCCAGTTTCCAGAAGTTTCAGTTTTAACAGGAGCTTCAAAAAGTCTGCAGTCAGCCAGCCCGTTCTCACTCTGAACTCATCAAATACGTCCACTGTGCCAGTGCTTTCGGCATACAAGCACAGCACCAAAAACCATCATCAACGTCATACCAGAACGCGGCTGGATGGCGTCAGATCAGAAAGTGCTCAGACAGAACCGGTGGCATTGATAGCACGTCAGCAGACTGCTGGAAGGCTCCAGGTGATGTACATGGGCGGCGCCACTTGAGAACACAGCAATGGACAGCGTCAGGTAACAACGTATTATAAGGAATGCATTGCGCTTACAGGGCGGTCAGGTGAGAAGGTGGATGGTTTCACAAACAACTGACTTTCGTCCGGAGTTTGCTCTCCGTGTGGATGCGTGTTTGTTTTTGTCGACTTACATGTGCTTCTTTTGCCAAAACCTAACAGTCCGTGACTTTGTTGCCTCATCCCAACCATCGTGACAGTCTGCAGTGGTTGCCATGTGCTGTTGAGTAAACATTAGGGCGTTGCTGCGCCATCCCACCATGTGCAGTTGTTGACATTATGGTTACGACAGCACGGTAACAGCATCCTAGAGCATAAACAGCTGATGCAGAAGGACACCTAAAATGTCATAAGTAGATGTAGAGAGTCGCTGACAGAGTGGCACCATGTGACGAGTTGGGATGAGAACGTATTGGATCATCTCATCTAACCCTTGGCATGAATAAAAATTAGCATTTTTCCCAAAATTTGGTTTAAGGAAGAGTGTCAGAAGTAATAGTTTTTCCTTTTTTTATTTTCTGCTATTTTTTGTGTAACATGCTGACTAACCAAACCCCTCATATATGTTGTATTTGCAAAAGGTTTGACTTTGTTTGTAATGTCTGCAGCTAAACAGCTGAACTCAGACCTGTGCATGTTGGAGAAACAATGCTGGAGCTTAACACTCCCATGCCTGGTATTTACTGCAGGTCCCCTAAACAGGCACCAGGGCCAGGACCTCCGTTTCTCAGCCCAAACATTTGGTTATGAGCCCCAGTGAGGCTAGATGACTCGAATGAGCTCTCTCACCTCTTTGTCTCTCACTCAGTTAAAACCATAATCATAGACTATTGGGCTCATTAGCTGTGTATTATTGTAAGGGTCTGGTTAATCCTGTGATCCTGTTTCCTGGCTTCTGCCACCATATGGACCAGAATATACCAAGACAATGGTGCATCCGATGACCAAACTCAACATACAGTTGGCTCAGGTATTATGTAATGTTCTTATGTGTTATGCTGATTAAAAGAGACACATTAGGCTTTTCTTTATTCTCTGTCATAAAATCTTAAATTGTCACGTTTTTTTTTAAAAAAAGACCAAAGTTTTAAATAATGAGGTAAATGTATGTAAAAGTAAACCCTGTGAGCAAAAGTCTCAAACTTCAGACTGTTCTGAATACTGTTTCAAACTTTTTTCAACTTTGAGACAAGTTGACATAGTCTCAGATAAATGTCTTTATATGGTTGTCTGTTCCAGGCACATCGCTGCAAGTGTTTACATTATGTAGCCTAAACTGCCACGTGAAGCTGAAAAAGGTCACGTACAGGAAACACCTCATCTTGGTTGCCAATGTTGTTAATTTCTCAATGATTTTGAAACAGATTCCTGCTGCAAAATGTCCGGTTGTAAAGATTTGGGTTTTATCTGTGATTTTTCATGTAGTTGAATGCAGAAACAAATAATGAAACATTGTTCTTTGCTACCTTGCCGGTCTAGTCCTGCTGCTCTTTCCTGTGGTGTACCTCAAGGTTCTATGTTGGGTCTTCTACTGTTTGTTTGATATTTGCTTCCCTTAGGTCACATAATTCAGGGGTACATCCTACAAATGTTATGCTGACAACACACAGCTGTATTGCCCAGAGTATTGGGTCCCTTTCCTCAGCTTTGTGATAAGATTTAAGAACTGTTGTTGTGTTATCTTTGATTGGGCTATGCATTTCAATTACCATAATAAATCATTGACCTGTTCATGTTTTTTAGAACTAAGAAATAAATGTTATTCTCATAGAACAGTTTGTATGATAACCTACAAAAATCCACACACAGTAGTTTGTATGATATGATAAAAAATTAGAAGAATGAATGACATCATGTCCTTAACCTATACGTAATTAACGTACCATTACAGAGGTTAGGTTTAGGCAATACAGTCACTATAGTTAGGTTTAGGTGAAGAAACATGGTGAGGACATACCTTAAATTGTCCAGGGGATATGTACGAATGTACATGTAATAAATGTAATGTACAAATTGTGCTACGACCTGAGCTGGAGATATAATGTGTGTTCCTGATATAAGGCTTTCATCAGCTGCTGCTGCTAGGTTAATCAGATCCAGTAAGACTCGAACAATTGTCTGCAGGTCTGCGGCTTGGCATGCAGCAGCAATTGCTCAGTTAAAACAAGTTTTTGTGACACAATCCTCACCAACGGGTTGCTACAAAACACCTATGAACAGAGCGAAAAAGCTGGTGAACACATCAGTGGTTCATTGCAAAATGCCCTAATTTTAAGCCTACAAAACCTTTGTAAACACACTGACGGGTTGCTGTAAAACACCCATGAATTCAGCCTAAAAGTTGATGGAAACACAGAAATGACTCATTAAAACACAATCATTTTTGTTGTTTGTTGTCTTGAATGCTGGTCCACAGTGGTTTGCAGCTTGGCAGGCATCTCTCAAATTGGGGACACACCTTTCCCTTCACCTCCCAGTGAAAAAGTCAACTCAAATACTATGTCATTTTAGAAGTATTTATATGTATGAAACATATAAATGAAACATATTTGTGGTTTGTACAAACATAATGCTTCTGATGACTGAACTGCAGTAAGGCAATATATGAATGTGTGTATGTGTTTGTGTGTGTGTGTGTGTGTGTGTGTGTACTCTCAAATGCAGATTAATTGATAGATGTGTGATAATCAATACATCCAGCATCTGTGGTCCCATACTTTGACCTTCCGTTGGGAGTTAACTTTAATAATTACATCACCGATAGCCGGATCATCCTGCTTCTTTTATTTCATCCTTTAATACTGCTAATTAAAAAATCTGCGTCCTGTTTGTCCTTTGATTCATTCTTTAATCTGACTGAGGTATTAATGCGATCTGATGGATTCCTGCTTGTGTTTGTGATGATTAGAGCGTGTGAGTGCACGGTATCATCCCGTGTCTCCCGCTGACAGCAGGGTGTGTATCACTAGTTCTATAGGAGCCATTGTTTTATAGTGACACCATAACAAGCTTGTACACATTCAGTTTGCTAAACTTGCTGCACTGCCTCCATATGGTGATGCGTGTTGGTTTATCAGCACAGTAGCAGGACACCTTCATGTGCAACCATTAAAATTTTCTTTCAAAAATATGGGAAGAAGGCAATAAGCAACAAAAGAGGGAATGACCCAAAAATTAGCCACAATTTAGTAAAAAGTAGAAAATTTCCTAAAAAATTGTAAAATGAATGAAAAATAGCATACCAAAAAAATTCACATTTTAAAAAATGAAAAAAATCTAAATTTTTGTAATTATGCTAATTATAAATATAGTTTTTTTCTTTACCTTTTTTTAAATAATTTTCTAAATCTACTAATTTACTGTGATTTCAGCATTTCTTACTTCTTTTTTAAAAAAACATCATACCAATTTGCTCAGAGTTCAAATACTTGTGAAAGGTGTCTGAGACCTGCTCAAGAAAAGTGAGGTTCCAAAGGGTTAAATCATTTAAACATAAACAATTTGTATCAGTCATTTCAAAAACAGTGATAATAAAAACTAAAAAATATATATTGAAAATGTTTGGGTTTTTTTCTCCTATTTGACAAAGAAACACAGAACAACAGTTTCAGTTTTAATGGTGAATTACTCTGTTGGTTTTGGCAGAAACAGTCTATTCTATTGTATATTGTTTCATGACAATATGTGTTCATTATTATAGGAGTTTCCTCTAAACAACACGCTCAGAGTTTCCTGAGGCTTTTGTCTGACTGATAGTGATATGAGATTTGGAACATGCACACAGTGAACTGAAAATGGGACATTCATGGAAAGATATAAATAACTAAACAATGAGACTTAAATGACTCACAAAATCACATTTTCTCTTCTGCAGTGGTGACAGTAGATAATATCAGCATTTAATTTAGAACTTCCAAGAAAGCGTTTTCTTTTTTTTGTCTCTTACAACTTAATGCAGAGCTTTTTTAACAGTAATTTTCCAAACTTACTAATTTCTAACAGTTTGCAAGAAATTTTCACCAAGTTGCTTGTTCCCTATTTCCCTGTGCATCTGAGAAAAATAACACAGCAATGTTCTCAAGCTTTAAAGGTTGAAATACTTGTTAAAGGCTTCTGATTGTAGCACAAGAAAATTGTTTTCGATCCAGGTTCACCAGGACCCTGGGGTGAATAATTGGGTTTGGTTAGGGTTAGCTGTTGTTGTTTGGTTTAGTTCGTCTAACATGGTTTTATTTTATTTTATTTTATTTTTATTTTTCCCTTTTTCTGACTGTGGATCCTTTATATCTCTATAATCTGTATTTTTAAGTCTAAGTATATTTGAATTTTATTAAAATAAATAAAAATTAAATTTTCTGAGCCTGTCTTGTTAAGCTGATGTTGCCTTCTCCCCATGTTTTTTAAAGGAATCAAACCAATTTGCTCAGGTTTTAAGGGGTTAATATTACAACTTCAGCTTTACTTAATAAAAAGAGAGACCTCAGAGCTTTAACTGGCCGTCCAGCCTCCCTGCCCCCAGATAATTGGGTGTGCGAGGGGATAATCCACGTAGATGTGTCATCTTGAAAGTCCAGAGCAAACAATGGAAAACTTACGGGAGATGCTCCATCGGGTAATTACAGACAATCCGTACCCTCCGTCCACACACTCATAAAGTAGTGAGTCACGTTCCTAATCCCCGGGGACGGGTTCGGCGGTCCATCTGGGGCAGATGGGCGAGGTGGCGCGCGTTCTGCATTAGCCCACGCCCCGCTGGCTGCCCGGCCGCGACCCTCCCGCTTTTGATCCTATTAGCAGGTGAATGAGGATATGGACATCAGTCTGACAGTTCGGGACGGGCCTCCGTTTGGCCACCTGACCCGAATACTCATTAGCCCACACATATGCCGCTCCAAAACCCGGCATATTGCACAAGGCTTCGGCTAATTCCCCTCAGTTGTCTCTATCAAAGTGTTTGTCATGAGCGGCGGGGAGAGAGATGATGAAGTCTCTGCAGGATCAATCGATAATGTGCTGGAAGTGTCACTGAGTGTCAGCTCGTCATCATCAGGGCTGGAGTTTAACTAACAGATTGTGTTTACTCGCCACGCTGGAGCTGTTTGACACGTGAGTTGATACATGAAAAAGTTTACCAACAGATGTCAGCATCACAAAGATTTTAACTCTTAACTTTTTATGACCTTTTCTGTCGATAATTAGGTGGAAAAAAACTGCAAAAATGCAATCATGGAACAAATGTCGTACAACATCAAGGCGAAAATCATGTCAATGTTCAATAGATGTAGGTCAGCAAATTAAAAATGACCAATGACACAGTATTTAGTGAGTAAGGCATACTGCTTTTTGTATGAAACTGTCAAAACTATTTATTTGGGATCATATTATTGGATAACATTGTCACACTTCATACCACTATTCACCCATTCTCATCCCAACCTCCGCACATCGAAATATGATGCATTAGATACTCTTCTGTATCAGTTTTACATCGTCCGCTCTGGACGGCATCAGATGAGAACGCTCTCGGACAGAAATGGTGGTGTTGGTGTTATATGCCAGCGGACAGCCGAACGGCACACTGCACACTGGCGCCATCACTTTAGAACCGGACAGAACCGGTCAGGTGCCTGAAACACTGAGGACAGCGTCAGGTAATAACGCTGCCGGTGTCTGGTGGGAGGGTGGATGGGTCCCAAAAACAACTAACTTCCGTGTGGGAGTCTGCAGTTCGCTTCCTGTGTGACTGTAAGGGTTTTGGTTTTTTTTCTAAACCTTAACATTGTGCCACTTTTGCCTAAACTGAATCATCAGTGACTTTGTTGCCTAATCCTAACCATCGTGACGGTCTACGCTGGTTGCCATGTGCTGATTTCACAAGAAATGTGTTTCTGCTCATTACATGCACACAGGCTTCTTCAAACGAGAACGTCCTTGGCTGGGTTAAGAACAAAACATCATGGTTTAGCTCAACAGAAGTTTGATGATGTCATGTAACGTCACGGCACATTCGTCATGTGACGTATGTCACAAGTGCATGTTACACATACTAGCACACTATGCTATGACTTTTGGATAAGGCTCTGCACCATGTACTTCTGCCATACAGTTTACATCGCTACATCGCCAAGAGACGATGAATGTAAATTAGCAGTCCTGCTAACTCCGAAATATTTGCATTTGTATCTTATACTGATTTCATGAATGTGCAGGTTTAAATACTTGTGAAAGGCATCTAAATGAAGCACAAGCTCAGGTTTCAAAGGGCTAAAAACAACATTTTAACTTTTTTTTATACTGGAGATGCAAAGATTTTGCCCCAGTGTTTTTTAATCTTCCTGCTTGAGAGAATCCGCTCCCACATTTCTCTCTGCATGAAAATTAACACACAGCGATATGCAGAAATCGTGCAACAAATACTCAACAGGAAACATCCACGAAGCAGCGAACATGCAGGAAACTCACATGCAGCAGAGTGTGCAGTGGGGAGGGTCTCTTTCTCGGCATGCTCTCTGCATTTCTCCTGCTCTTGATGTGGTGACGGAGGAACCACAGTGTGGGTGGAGAAGATGGAGAGAAAGGAAGAGAGACGTGAAGTCAAACAGAAAGAGAGAGAGACGGAGGAAAATTACAAGCATGCAGAGCTGCAGCACATATTTGTTGCCCTCGTGCTTGAAAACAACTCAAACGTAGACCCCCAACCACACACACACAAATCATAAATTGAATTGAGATTGCAAATATAAAACACATCAATATCAAAGATTTAAATGTTTTTACGCTCGCATGAGGTGATATTTCAGTGATGTGAAAAAGCCATATTTCACAAAACTGCAATGGAAACACTTTTTAGTCTTTTCTAGGTCACATGATGCTGTGTCTGTGTGCTTGTCAGCAGGAACTGGCTCCCTCATGATGCAGCAGGAGCTACAAGAGCTGTTATTGCATCACATAACTCTGAGAAAGGTGAGCGGATCATCCGGAAGTTTTGAATCCACAATTCCTCTGTGAAATGGTGGACTATCAGCTCCCAGAAATCCCTCATACGTGGCCGCTCCCACGTATAAGGGGCTCGCCTTTCCATTATCACTCGCATAACACGCCTACGTGGCCTTGGATTAGAAATAATGTTGGCTAGTGCGGTGGCTGCAATAAAAATAAAGCTGCTAATGTTTTGAGCATCCATCGCCATGGTTACTGGGATGTTATGAAGAGAAGTCACATAACATCAGTCAGTGGAAACAAAGTCATCCGCAATTGTATTTTATCGACATTTTGAAAATATCTGTTAAGTTTTGAGCAAATCTGTAATGGAAACCTGCCACTAGTTAACACTTGAGGTTAATTAATTAATTTTGATAATATGTGCAAATTCCCAATAATTTATGGTTCAAAATATTTCTGTCACATCTGAAACCTCTCTGAGCAGACGCAGTGTGACTTCACACTACAGTTTGACAGAAGATAACATACGGTTTGGAATACAGGACAAATCAATTCACAGTCCTTTGTTTTTCGGTCAGACGGTGGATGTCCTTGTGTGTAGACTGATAATTCTGATCCACAATCAATAGGCCATATTACCATGATTCTGCTGAGGAGTTAAGCAGCAGAGCATGTTTAGTGGATGAGGGAGCAGCTGCTGGGATCAATAAGGAGGGTCGCCCTCAGAAGGTCGTTCTGGGACAAACACACTAAGTTTTTGGCCGTGACACACACTCACATCTAATTAGAAGTCTGCCGACCGTGTTGTCAGCGAGTTTAGCCGAGATCATCACCATTCCCGGATACGTGGCAGAAAATGTTAAGATGGCTGTTAAAGAAAGCAAATGCCACCCGCTCTGTGTAAGGCATCACAATTTCAGTTTCCCACATTTTCTGCATTCCTGTTAGGACACGACCTGTATGCCACTCTTAACCCTTCAAAACCTGGATCAACATCACTTTTTTCTTGTGCTGCGTTCAGATGCCTTTCACAGGTGTTTTAACCGTTTGAAACTCAAGCACATCTAGTTTGATTTCTTTGGAAAACATGGAAGGGGGGACATGTCCCAAAAAATCTGTAAATGGATACAAGGAAATTCCTTTAAAAAAAAAAAGAAAACTAAATGAAAAAAAACAGGGAAGGATTAATAGATTATCATAAAACAAAAAATAGGGGGAAAGATCTAGAAAACTACATTTTATTATTATAATTATTATGATTTTAGATTAAAATTATGTTACTGGAATTTTCAGCATTTTAAGGTCACTTTTTCTTTTTCTTTTTTGGGGTGGGGTTGTTTTTTTTTTTGTTCTTTGCTTATTTTTCTATTTTTTCTTTGTAATTCTTCTTTTTTTACTTTTTTTGGGAGGGGTGTTAATTTTTGAGCCACGACATGTTAATTTCATGCTGCCTTCTCCCCATGCTTCAAAGGGTTAACCCAAAAAGCTTTTTCATTGTGTCCAAACATTCATAAACAAGCAGGAGCACTGTCATATGGTGTGTAATATAATTAGGATGTTTACAGGCTTGCTGTCAAACTCTTTTCGTTCCACCTCCACGAAACCAAAAGCATTCAGCCCACCAAACTGCTCCACGCTTAAACAATAAACACGTGCATTTTTCTTTCTCACCAAAACACTCCCACAGTTCCTCTACCTACGTTTCATGTGGTCAGCGCTGAGTATGATGAGGACTAACTGTGTGTGGTAGCTGTAATTGATGTCTGCTTGATACTTGATGGACAGTTGAGTCATGTTGGTTTCTCCTTGAATCACCTCGGCTCCACCGCCATTACATATGTGTTATTGTTTCTTATATGCAGAGCAAAAGGCCAGTCTGACTGTGGGGATTATTAACTGTGACAGGCTGAAATCTGGGCAAAGAGGAAAAAGAAAAGACAGAGCATATTGAACGCTTCACACAGTCACATGGTAACACGTACAGTCACACAACAGCATCAGCCTCTACAGTGACATATAACATGTGCATCCGCAGTGCTTTATGGATATTAATAAACAGATAACATGTAAACTACAGTTATTTAACATCCCTGTTATACAGCAGCTGATCTCGTCATCTGCTCGGAGGGTGGGAGTCTCCTGGACTTCACTAGCCGGGTTTCTATTATAGATTTGCTCAAAATTTAAGCAATAGTTTTCTAAGTGTGGATAAAACATGATTGTGTAATGAATGTGTTTCCACTGAGTGATGTTCTGTGACTTCAACTCTGTTTCCAGTAACCATGGCGATGGTTGTTCAAAACATTAGCAGCTTTATTTCTATTGCAGCCACCGCATTAGCTGTCATCAATACCAATCCAAGGCCACGTAGGCGTGTTATGGATTTCACAGAGGAAGTGTGGATCCTAAACTTCCGGATGATCTGCTCAACTTTCTCAGAGTTATGTGATGCAATAACAGCTCCTGTAGCTCCTGCTGCATCATGAGGGAGCCAGTTCCTACTGACAAGCGCATAGACACAGCATCATGTGACCGAGAAAAGACTAAAAAGTGTTTCCATTGCAGTT
This sequence comes from Plectropomus leopardus, assembly GCF_026936395.1. Taxonomy (NCBI): domain Eukaryota; kingdom Metazoa; phylum Chordata; class Actinopteri; order Perciformes; family Serranidae; genus Plectropomus; species Plectropomus leopardus. Next base: position 2,676,919 of record NC_142176.1, on the reverse strand, counting down.
TTGCAAAACATGGCTTTTTCAAATCAGTTAAAATACCATGTCATACAAGTGTAAAAAAAAATTGTGATAAACAAGTTTATACAATTTCAGTTTCACTTTTGAGGGTTTATGGAAACCTGCCTCATATGCAATCGGCATATTAAAACAAAAAACAACTGTACATGTAACATTTCGACAATAATAATATTTTAAAAAAGAGAAAAATAATTGTACAGGAAGAGCAGCTTGTGACTCTCCTGGTGTGGCTGATGTTGATTCTGACAGATTAAAAAAAAGCAGCCACACCTTCAAAGTTTATTAGATGAGCTCTTTAATGTCCCTTTATTTGTTTTTCTAATTTTAAGACGTAAAAAAAGAAACCTTCAGCCTGGGGTCATCGCCGCAGGGAGTCTTTATCAGCTCCAAATCTGCAGGTGTGGATACAGTTTGAGGAAGATGGAAGCATTACTCATCAAACAAACTTACAGAGGGCTTTTCAGGGCCAACTCCTCGACAAGACAAACAGTCAGACAGCATGGCTGCTGAATGACGAGAGAGACTGTTCAACAGCAAACCTGCAGACAGAGCGGTTCATGTAAGGCCCCTCACTCTGGCAAAAAAAGTGACTGTTATATCATCATTATTTTCCATAATACCAAGCTGCAGTAAATGGTTAACCCTTAGGGCCCACTTTAATATTACTTTAATACTAAACACTCAAAATGCACTTTTCAACTCAAGCTTTAAAAAATCACATGCGTTAATATTATTTTCTACTTCTGGAGTTAACCAGTATCAGTCCTAATAATAAATATCAAATATTAATTAATTCTAAGAATTTTAACCCATTAAATGCCAGGTTTTTGTTATGATGCCACCATGTTTTAGATGAAAAAAACATTTTTACTTATACATTTATTAATTTGTCATCGCCTGATACATGTAAATCATTTATAATACAACACTGATTGTGAAAGCGCTCCACGTCAAAATACAAAGTACATGCCATGACTAATTCAAAGGCAAAAGCCCAGAATGACAATAATGTTTTTCTGCTTTGATGGCTGTAGGATCAAAAATGTCAGTTTGAATGGGTTTCAGTGGAGCATTTTTTGCACTTAACAGTCTGAATATAACAATTTTGTTTCCACAGTGTATTATACACTTATTGTAGGAGCTGAGCTGGAACTTCCAAGATTAAGGCAGGGCGATAAAATGATAATGATATCAATTGCGAAATAACTTTTCCTCGATTGAAATATGTCGTCGATATATGTCAATATATGTCGATATATGACGATAGATGTCGATAGAATGCATTCCAGCCATGTTTTGACCGAGTAAAATGATTAACAGCACAGAAGTTTGACAGAAGTTGAAGTCAGAGTCCTGCAGTCAGGAGAGGTTGGCCTATTATCAGCACAATGTGCTTAAATTTACCTGAAGTTTGTTTAAGATGGAGCTTTTCATTTTCATGTAATGCTGGAAAGTTTAATGAATAATAATAAATCATAATTTATCACACTCCAACACACCATGGTAAAAATGCATCAAACTGTCTCTAAGGGTTAAATTCTCATGAAGAGAGTTTGGGATTTTCCCATGTTGTTGTGAAGTGCTTCAGGTGATTCTATGAACATGTGTCCAAATGGTTTCAGGAAGACTTTCCATACTTTGACAGCATAATGCAAAATCTATGCAAATCTATGCAAATAAGCTGGACGGAGTCCAACACGGAGCAGTGATTGAAGGAACTCCCTGACTCAACAGAGCGGGCATGTTTGGAGCTGTTTGTCAGTGCAGGAGAACGCCTCTCGCTCTGCAGTGTCTCCTCTGAGCCGGAGCCCATACTTTCTGCTAGTCTTGTCCTTTTAATGTCTTTGCATGTATGATATTGAAAATAATTCATTATTTGTGTGTGTGTGTGGGGGGGGGTATAGTAGCATTGCGGCATAGCATAGTGGCATCATGACAAAAACTTAATAACTATTTCATATTTATGATGTTGCTTAAAGAAATAAACTCAATGATATATAATATTGATAAACAATAAAATTGAATTTGAAAGGTGCATTTTGTATGCAGAGCGATACTAGTGTTAATATTTGACACTGCACAAAAATAATAATGAAAATCAATGTTGCTGCTAATCATTGACATATCCCAAGCTGTGACAAAACAATGTATTTAGTATGTATTATATTGAAAATAAATTATTTTTGTGTTTTTCCATCTAAAAATACAGTGGCGTCGTGACAGAAAAAATGGTATTTATAGGGTAAAATTCGAATAAAAAAAGAATTTAATATTTTTGATTAGGACTAATGTTAACTCAGTGAAAGTAGAAAATCATATTAATGTGTTTAAATGTTACAGCCTTTTTGTGTGAGTATTTGACACTGCAAAAAATAATAATATATGTAAAAATCAATGTAATAAAATAAAATCTACATTGCATGTAGTTTATTTCAAATAATTCATTTTTGTGTTTGTTTGTTTTTCATCTAAAAACATAGTGGCATCATGACAAAAATCTGTCCTTTAAAAGGTAAAATTCTGAAAATTAATGAATATTTACTACTCATGACTGATTCAAGACTGATGTGGGTTTGAGAAAAACAACTCAGTGGAAGTAGAATATAATATTAATGTTTAACATTAAAGCTTAATTTTAAAGTGCATTTTGTGTTAAGAGTCATTCAAAAACACTGATTATTTTGCAAATTACCATCACCGTTGACGCCCTTATACAGCAGATTAAACCTGTTTGCTTGTGTTTTCCTGACAGTTTTGGTTGTCTGTCCCGCCCTGATCAGTTTCACCTGCCGTCCCTCTCTGCTGCAGTCAGCTCACCTGCTCTCACTCCCACAATCACTGTTTCCTACTTAAACCTGCTCATCTCCTTTGTTCTCTGTCGCTTTCTCTTCTCTGCTGATGTGAAGTTCGGTTGCCTCTTTTATCTGCACCTTCCCTTATTTTGAGACTAAAAGCAGTTTTGAAAGTCTTTCATTTGCCTCATCTGCTGTCTTCATTTGGGTCCAAAACAGCTACTTGCTCCCCAAAGTATTGACACCCAGGTCCACACCCAGATTATTAAATGCTGACTGAGTGTTTCTGCTCTAACCAGCGCAGCATTTGTAGCACTGGTTCTGCTGAACAGGAAACTGTATTAACCCTTTGATACCTGAGTGAAATGGCTTGATTTTGGAAGTAGCCAGTGAGCAACTCCAGAAGAAGTGAACCAGAGATTAGTAGGAAATTAGTTTTAAGAAAGTAAAAAAATTGGCAAAATCCCCACAAACATACCAACAAACAACTCAGCAAAAACACCTAATAAATGAACAAAGAAAACAAACAAACAAAAAAATAAATGGGAAAGATTTTTTTTTTTTTTAAATAATAATAATAATAGGGAAATCATATAAAACAACTGCTTAAAGTATAATAATTTTGTAAAATAAATATATAAATATGGTAATTATAAACATAGTTTTCTAGAATTTTTCCCTAGCTTTGTAAAAAAAATCTACAATTTTTTTATAATCTGTGGGATATTTCTTGCCAAGTTTCTCACTGCAGTTTAGAAAGAAATCAAACCCAATTTGCTTCAAAGGGTGAAAGAGTTTAAATATTTGTAAAAGCGTCTGAATGCAGAGTAAGAAGTGATGCTGATTCAAGAGTTGATTCATCTTACGTGATGCAACTCAGCAAATCAAATCTGCACAATACGACGATTATTGCAACTCAACTGGAAATAAACATGCAGGAAAGAGACGCGACGCAACAGTCAGAGAAATATGTGAGTCAGAGAAAAGAAATTTCACAGGATGTGTTCTGAAGAAAGAAAAGCAGACAGTGAAAACAGATCTTTAAATGAAATAACAGACTCTTACATTCTTCCAGAGGGCAGTTCAGCACCACGACGTCCCATGATATGCTCTGAGACCACAGAGATAATTGAAAACGGAAATGTGATGCACGACTATGAGACAAAGCACAGAGCATCGTTTGACTGAGGACACAGGAAAAAAATGTTCATAAAGCAAGCATAAAGACATATTTCAAACCCTTTGTGACATTTAAGGTCCTCGGCTCATTTTCAGGTTTAAACCTTTATTTAACCCTTAGGACTCATTACACACAGTTAATTTTTTTAACCAACATAAATAAGTGTAATGATATTCATTGATTTTCAGACTTTTTTCATGATGCAGCTATGAAAAAAGCACACCAAAACGGAAATATTATCAATATCCTCCATGCTAAGATGATTTTTTTTCACAGCCTGGGATATGTCAATGATTTGCAGCAACACTGATTGCATGTATTTTCCCCATATGCCAAATATGGTTAAAAATAAATGATGTCATCAGTTTGAAAATAGTAAAAATGGTTGTGGGATCAAACATGTCAGTTTTAATTGGTTTCAATTGAGCATTTTTTGACTTCTGAACAGTCTGAATGTAACAATTTAGTTCCCACAGTGTATTTTAGACTTATTTTAGGAGCTAAGCTGGAAATTCAAAGATTAAACAAAAATGCACAATCTTGCCAATATATATGTCATATGCATGAACACAGACAACATTATCCAAAAAAAAACAAAAAGAAAAGAACAGTCCTTAATGGTTAAGGTTTCAGTACATGTTTGCTTTAATGCTGTTAGTGTTTTAACAAATTCACAGTATTTATACAGCACCTATACCTGCTTGGAGATGTGACTTTTTTTATAATACAGGACCTTTGCATAAAGTTAAATAATTAATCTTGTTCAGTATTTTTTTAACTTTACTTTGGTAACTGGCTTTCAAAGATCAGCAGTTTATTTAAGCCTGACAGCAGGGAGTTTTTACATGTTTCATGTTACACAAATCCCCTGCATTAATTTACATGTGTCGTGAGCGGAGCCACTAATTGCCATGTTCACATTCAAATGAGCTAAATGCTGTGACGGGGCCCTCGGCCATTGTTACCTTTAACGGCCTGGGATGAGCAGAAAGGCATGCACTTTCATGTGTGCAATGAGGCCGTGAATTTCCTGCGTCCTGTATCCTGCTCAGCCGTGATGGCTACAACCGCTAATGTTAACTATCCAGTTACATTTATGCCACAGGAAACTGAAAACATATCCCGACCTGAGGCTCAGCGTGAACATCACATGTGAATGCAACATGAGTGGGCCGTACCAGACAAATAAGTGCACCCACTAGTGGAGTGGAACGGCAAACTAAAACATGTTTCTGAAAACATTTGCAGTGAGAAAAATGCAACTCAGTCACAGAATCTTAGTTTACATTTAAAAAGCGTTGTTTAGTTTTACTGTGTGATCTCCGTTTTTTCTGCCTTCTTTTTTCTTTGTGCAGCACTGTCAGGCATACTCGTCTGCTGCAGAACGGTGTACACAGATCTGCTCTACTGGCAATGGGAAAGTAGTATGTGGCATGTTTTAGCGGGTTTACAAGCAACAGCCTAAAAGCCTGCAAAACTCTGCCAGATGAAGTATTTTTCGCCATGCAGGGGATACAGGGATATTTAGGCAGTGGTTAGATGTGTGTATGTGTGTGGGGGGGGGGTTAAATAAAAATAAAATACAATATTATTTTATACATAAATACACACATAAATTTAAAACACACAAAACTCCTCAGTGCTTTTTTTTTTGTTTTGTTAAAATGCCTGACCCATTTCGCAGCACTCCTTCCCCCCTCGTAAATAACAAACAGTTCCTATCTGTAAACACCAAGGGAGGCTACTAGGAGCACACACAGATCACCCAGTCCTGTTAAAGTCTGACTGAGGTGTTTACATGACGGAATAACTCGACTCGAATCGCATTATCAGGGTGTGATGGTCTGCTTTTGAGAAATCCGATCAGACTAAGATGTTTTCATGTATTTTATAAGTGCAGTTTTAGTCGCACAATAATTCAACTTTTTCTAACATCATGTAAAACGTAATGAATGTTTTGATACAAAGCTGGTTGAAAATTGGTAAAGTGTCCCTTTAATGTCAGCTAAACGTGTGACTCCGACAGAAACGGCAGATGAAGCCTCACTGAAACTCATCCTGGAGCCGCTCTGCCCCCTCTGAGCAAACTGTAAGTCAAACATGAGCTGGCTGGTAGTCAGCACAGGCCTCATTCACAGATACTTATCAAAGCAGCACCCCGCAGTCTCAAGTTGTGTGTGATATGGGATGCATGCATTCCAGCCCACCCTGCACCCCCCCTCCCAAACTCCCACTGACCCATTGTGCTGGGGTTTTTCCCCTCTTATCCTTGCCCTTGGCCCTACATGACCCCTTAGCACCCACCCATCTAGCCAGACCAGAGGTGCTGTTAGGTCAGTGGCGGTGCAGGACACACACACACACACGCCCGGGGTGACCCCCGCCTATCTGTGTTCGCGGATCACTTCACAGGACAATCTCCCTATCCATCTTTGCAGGGTCATTGTGGAGCTGCCCTCAGCACAGAAAGGAGCTTCATTCACAGGGAAGAACCCTCTTTCTCTGCCTTCTCTCTTTCACCCGCTGCTGCTGCGGCCCTCACACACACTGATACCGTGTGTCTGTGTGTGTGTGTGTGTGTGTGTGTGTGTGTGTGTGTTGTTGTTGGAGGTCATATTTAGAATATGAAGAGGCATCAGGACTTCAAAGCTGGACATAGAAAGAGGGTGAAGACAAATGTCACTACTTCAGCACCCTGCAAACTCTCACACAAACACACACACACACAGTTTTACTTTTAGGTATTAACCCTTTCGAACCTGGATCAGCATCAGTTTTCTTGTGTTGTGTTCAGTCGCCTTTTTTTAACCAGGAATAGTCCCATTGAGATTCAGAGCCTCTTTTCCAAGAGAGTCCTTGCCAACATAGCAGTGCGAAGAATTTCACATAAAAGAAGAAGCAGATTAAAAACACAACAGCAAAAGTTAAAACAAACGGCATAAAATTTCAAACACAGGCAACAAACTGTCAATTACCAATGCTCGGAAACTGAACATTCATTGTCCAAAAGTTTCTTAATCCTGTTTTTAAAATCTCCCAGGCTGATAAAAGAGTCCAGTTTAAGGTGACTCCAACAAACATTTAACCCTCTGAAAGCTGAGCGAAGTGTCTTTCTGTCACTTTTAACACCTAAAAGAAAAATGTCCAAAAACATGTCCTACGAATGGAAAGAAATTTGTAAAAGGTGACACGAAATTGGCCTGAAAAATAAAAGCATGAGAAAATTAACCAAAAAATATGGGGGGAAAAGTTCTTAAAATAAAGTAAAGTAAAGTAAAAAATACTTTAAAAAGTACTTTAAAATGATGGCTACAGAAAAAAAAGTTTTCTTTTCAGGTGATTTCCTTTCCTTTTTTTCCTTTGTTTTGCAAATTTTTAGGTAATTTTCCTGTAATTTTAACTAATTCTTTGCCAATATTTTAAATAATTTCTTGTAGAGTCATTAATTACCTTCTTCGTATGCTCTTGAAAGGAATGAGGCCAATTTGCTCAGGTTTAAAAGGGTTAAAATCTCTGGGTTAGTTGAGGGCAGGACGACAGAAAAGCCTGGAATATTCTAGAATGGCTCCTTGTGGCAAAAAATTAAAGACTGCAAATTCAATATTCTTTGCTCACAAAGACTCCCGTTTAGAGAAGCCAGCGACAGAATTAGGAAGATAATCAAGTATCCGAGTTAACCTTTTTCCTGGGACAAAATGGACCCGAGCACATGGTCACCTCGTTGGCACTTGCAGGTATGTCTGGCATGCTTTCTGCAAGAGACAGTTTTGTCATCTGACGGCTCATTTACAGTGTGTAAATACAAAATGTGTAGAAGAATAGGCTTCTGCACAGGTAATGATTGAAACATTCAGCAACCATGCTGCAGAAAGGACACAGAGTTTGGGGGAGGGGGGTTTCAAATACCATGGGGGAGGGTCTGAGGTGGAGATGAGTGAGCACACACACCAACCAGTGAATGAATGAAAGGCAGCACTGGGAAATGAAATGAATGAATGACTGCTTTAGGCTGAGAAAATGAATGAATTTGATAACAAATAATGTTTTGTTTTACACACACACACACACACACACACACACACACACACACACACACACACACACACACACACACGGGGCAATTTGATTGTCATTCCAACCCACTTACCAGAAATATGTTAGCATGTTTCTGCAAACATAGATATGTTATATTTGCATGTTTTTATGTTGTGGATGCACTGAAACTTTAAACTTTAACCCATAGAAACCCAGATGGACATCAGTTTTCTTGTGTTGCATTCAGACGCCTTTCACAAGCATTTAAATCCCTGAAACCTGAAAAGTGTCTTGCTGTTATTTTGAGAACATGAAAGAAAAGGTAATACGCAAATTGGCAAAACAATTTCCCACATATTGCAAGAAATTAGTAAAAGGTGACTACAAAATGAACTGAAAAAGAAGAGCAAGAGAGAAAAAATGAACCCCCAAAAAAGGAAAAAATGTCCAGAAAATTGTATTTATAATGGTTCTAATTATGTATTTGAAAATGTAGTTACAGAAAAACAATTATGACAATTATACAATTATAACAATGTTTTCAACATTTCTTTTCAGGGGTTTTCCTTGCATACAATACGTCCTTTTTTTGGTAATTTCCTTGTAATATGAAATAATTCTTTGCCAATATTTTCTGTAACTTCTTCAAAAGTTTCTCATTGCCTTCTACGTATATTCTTGAAAGGAATCATAGCTATTGTTCAGGTTAAAAGCACTGTGGTTCTCTTGTATCAGGTTTAGAAACAAAAAAAACCACTTGGTTATGGTTTGGAAAATATCACGTTTTGACTTAAAATAACCAGTTTTAGGGACGGTTTTCTAGCGGGAGACACAGCGATGACTTTGTAAGAAGCAACCACTTTTTGTGGAACTATTTCCTCTCGAAAAACAGTGATGGGTTTCTGCAAAACACCCACACTTGGTGCCTAAAAAGCTGCTGGAAAAAGAGCAATGACTCACTAAATCATAACCAGTTTTGTTGTGTGTGGGTCTCAAACTGTGCTCTGCAGCTTTGCAATTTTATAAACGTTGACTCAATGCATATGAAAATTGCAAATTTAACATATTAATGGTTTGCAGAAACAATCGATGCCAACGTTGTCTTCAGGCGACTGAGCTGTCAAAGAGCAAACAAGCGTAAAGGTGGAAAGATATTAATATTTGTACAACTGTGCAGCTTATTGTGAAACAGTTACACTGTATATGTTTATCCTATTGTACTTTCTGTTTTATATTTATGTTCTTGAGTTTTGCAGTAATTTGTAATATTGTATGTTTAATGTTTGCACCAAAAACCAGAGAAAATTCCTTGGGTGAAAATCTTTTCGGCAATCATTTCACAAACAGAAGCTGATTTCTGTTTCTGAAATTAATTCCTGTGAAAAGTGTTATCAGTCTACAGATCGAATGTGATGCACCAACTGAAAGCCGACACCTGTGCAGTCAAAGTGAAACTATTCATACCTGCAGTAGCCGGTAGTAACCTGTGGCAAGCTTAAATTCCTGCTTAGTCAGATATTAACCCCTAATTCAACCATTAACTCCAGTATTAGCTTGTATGCAGTGTGTGCAGAGTAAAGAGACAGAAATGGCTATGTAGAAATCACAGTCATTTTCGGATGGTTTTGAGTCATTCAGTTCAGATTATAAAAGTTTATATGCAGACAAACAATCCTTATCTTGGTATAGGACGACTGTAACTCTGAAAGGTGTCGTGTAAATACTTTTATATGATTATAAACTGCAGTAAAAACACAAAGAGTGACAGAGTTCGAGGTAACGCAGTGTTGGTCGCTCCACCACTTCGGGTCAGACTGAAAAAGACAACACTGGTACAGACTATTATTATTATTATAATTATTATTATCTTAGATGCAGAGGTATATTTACAAGATTGGAGATCAATCAGATTATTATTTGATTATTTAGCTTTCCCTTAATGATAGTCCATGAGGCATCTAATTTACTACAGTCACTCAGAGTCGAGGCTGCCCTCTCCATCACAGCAAGTCTAAAAAGTCCATAAGTCAGTTATCTATATCACAGCAGTCCGGTTTACGAGTTTTCCATTTCATAAATATTGTCCTCTTTACAGATAAAAAACTGGCTGTGGGCAATATTTCTAAGTATGTATACAACAGGTCATTAAGTTATATCAACATGAATTAATATCTGTAAAACATCAGTGACGTGGGTCCAGAGTTTTTCTACCATCGGACAAGACCACAGGAAGTGTGTAAGTGTACCAGTCCCACCACAGCCATGCCAGCAGTCTTCAGGAGAAATTCGGTCCATTTTATTTCATTGATGTGGCATCATGTATGCCCTGTGTATAATCTGTATTTGGATGATTTTATATCTGACACAGTTAGAAAATGATGTAGGTAATATTACTGACAGTTATTCTTGCTCTATACTGCACCCTGTTTTTGGCAATACTGTTTGAATATGGTCATGAACTGAACTGCATTAAATTAAATTGAACTGAATTATTTTGTACTGTACTGAACTGAACTGAACTGGATTGAATTAAATTAAACTGAATTGAATTGAACTGAATTGAATTGAATTGAATTGAATTGAATTGAATTGAATTGAATTGAATTGAATTGAATTGAATTGAATTGAATTGAATTAATGTTGGAATGTAGGCCTAAAATAAACCCTCCACATTGTGAAATAAGGGTACTTTGTGTCAAAATTTGAGCTCTATCACAAAAATTAAGCAAGTCTGGAATGCTGGGAGAGAAAGTGCCACCATCATACCCAGTCTCCTAACCTCACACTGCTGCTAGCATGGCTGCTGAGTTTTTAAATCTTTCACCCTTTCTTTTTTGAGGACATGTATAAAATGTAATCCCATTTCTTCTTAGATACCAGTACCTGCATTTTGAGTATACTGTATATCAGTCTTAACAAGAGCCTGAATTACGAGTATCAAGTAAATTTAACAAGTGTTTGAAATCAGTTTGAATGTGTCGAAGGCGTCAAACTGAGACAAACATCACATTAAGTGAATGAGCGGGTCAGATAAGGAGCGGCCTTGGTGCCGGTACAGTGAGTCACAGTCTGGACATTATCGTTCATTTTCCAGCCGTGGTCTCGGTGCTGGTGTGATCAGTAGTCTGAGGCGGTCCGTGCCCTGCTGGTTTCACTTCTCCGCTGTCCCTTTAAACACTTCCTTCCTCTGTTACCATAAAGCTGCTAGAAGAGCCTCACTGCAAAAGTCACATGCTCCGGCTCCCTTTGTTTCCCCACAGAAAGCCTCTCTATCTGTGCATGAGGAGGACTGAACATGCCACTGAGAAACAAGTCAGACATGAGGAGAAATGAAGCGGATCAGAGTTCAGTTTGATTTGGCTCTTTTTTACTCTCTGTGAGCTCAGGATGTGTATTTAGTGTCCCAAAACATTATCAGAGCAGACCTATAGAAGAAAACTGAATAAAATGAGACAGTCATTCAAAAAAGTTTCCTGGTGGCTTATTATGAAATGCATTCATACAAAAACTTGAGTGATGAAGATTTTTTTAAAGGGTGTTAGACAATCAGAAGGGTTATGATTGTGAAAATAAGCTTGGTTGATTAGATTTGTATTGTTTCACATATAACTATATTTTTAGATTGATGGGATATTCTGCTGTAAAAAAAAATCCACACAACAAAGACACATTGCAAATATTGTATGTATGAGCATATAAATGAACTTTAACACAAATATTAAAAGACAAAAACACGTAACTCAAAAAACACAAGAAAGCTTCATGTGTTGGCAGTACTCTTGTCACTTCAGCAGTAAAATTCGTAAAAATAAACTTTATATTGGTGCAAACTTTACATTTTGGATTTTGTCGCCTCAACCCGCCGCCTGCCTCCGTAAAATAAAGTCAAAACATTAAAAAGTTTTCTAAATATAAAGTGAAGTTAAACAAAAAGTTATTGTTTTTTTTTTTAAGTTTGCAAAAATCAGCGACACAGTTACAGATGCATGGATCATATACTTTATACTTTTTTGCTAAACACAACTGGGTTTTTCTTTATTCCTGAACAAAAACAACAGTGTTGGTATGTTCTGATGTGACTCTCAGAGGTGTAACTCTCTCCAGGCATTACGGTAGTCCACCCAATAGCCCAGAGAGGAATTCCAGGAATGTGAAAAGCTCCAATTCATATTGAAACTAGATTAAAATGTGCACAATTTCAAAAAATAAAAATAAAATCAACAAATGCCGCTTTGAGCTTGAGCACCTAAATACACGTCGACTGGGTCTAACAGATATACTTTGTGTCAAGTTGTAAAAATCAGAATATAAAACACTCCTGCTGTCCTCTCCTCAGGTCTTAATAAAGCAGCAGGGATGTGCACATAAAGCTGTCAATAGATGATATTGATTATGTGACGTCTGAGGACTTTGATATCAATAACAATGTTAACTTTTTCCAGTGCACTGAACTTTTCCCCACATGAAAAAGTTACGCCGACATCTGCCTAGTAACAGCAATTCCTCCCATTGGTGCAACTGCAGTCTCCTCCCGCTTGTGTGTGTGTGAGAGAGAAAGAGTGTGTGTGTGTGTGTGTGTGTGTGTGTGTGTGTGTGTGTGTGTGTGTGTGTGTGTGTTGGAAAAGTCTTTAAACTTTAGTATAAGCACTCTTTTTCAGCTTTTCTTGTGATTTTAAGTAATGTGAATTTTTGCTTAAGTTATGGACGATGACGTTCAACTCAGCTTCTTTTATTCTGTACGTTTTTTCATTTGGTCAATAACAAAGTAATTACAATACTTGTTACAATACTTAGCCTAAGTATTTTTTGGGAGTATCTGTACTTTACTTGATGTTTTATATTTCTGTCAACCTCCACTTATACTCATACTCACATTTCACTAAAGTGTTTTGGTGACTTACTACAGAATAGAGAAGAAGGGAGGAGGGGACAGATGGACGAATAAAGAAATGGAAGAGAAATTTTAAAAAATGGATTTGGATCTTTCAGTCACTTATTTTGTGCAAAAAATACTTCAATTTTCTTCAAGTGTAATGTACTCTTCATTTTTTAACTTGGAAATGCAGATTGACATCACTTTTTTGTGCTAAATTCAGACGCCTTTCACACATATATGAGCAAATTTATTTATTTATTTATTTATTATAAATGTGAAAAAATGCAATAAGATACTTGGCAAGAAACATTGCAAGAAATTAGTAGATTTAGGAAATTATTTTTCACCCTTTCAAGCCTGAGCAAACTGGTCTATTTTCTTTCATAACACTTAAGAAGGACTGACCCAGAAACTGTGAGTAAATTGATTTTAAAAAATACAAGAAAATCAACTGAAAGTTAACATACAAACAAACAAACAACAAATGAGAAAGTAAAAAATACTTATCTTTTTAAATATATAGTTATGTTAATTAGAAACACAGTTATCTAAAAATGTTCCTTTCCTTTCTAACTCTTGGCAACTTGGAGTGAAATTTCTTGTGTTGCTTTCAGATGCCTTTTCACAAAAATTTAAACCACTCAACCCAAAGCGAATTTCTTTCAGAAAATATGGGGAAAAGGCAATCAGCAACTTGGGAAGAAATGCTACACAAATTTCAAAATATTAATACACTTGGAAAAAATAAAGAAAAAAGCTGGAGAAATGTAGGCTACAATACAAAATGTAGCAGAAAGTTAACATTTTTAAGCAGTTTTTCTTGAGTTTTTTTTTTACTTTCTCTCCTTTTTTTACTTATTTCTTGTCATTTTTTGGTCATAAGTTTGCCCTCTTACCATGTTTTTCTAAGAAATTAGGCCAATTTGTTCAGGTTTCACAGGGTTAATAATGTATTAAATTAGAATCAGAAATACTTTATTGATCGCCGTGGGGTAAAAATTGTAGTTTGTTACAGCAACTCTGATCCCAAGCATAGAAAATTACAGAGTGTAAATAAGCCCAAAGTATGTAAAAATATAAAGCAGAAATACAGCAATAATATATTTTTTTAAAACATAGTTAGCATAGTATATGAATACTTAAAATTATAAGCATGTGTAAGGTGCTAAAGTATGTAAAGATAAAAAATGTCTTATGCTACACTACAATGTGTCAAACTAAAGTCATAAATATAAAATGTGTGTGTAATGCTACAATGTACAACTGATATATGCACGAATAAGAAGAACAAGAAGAATACATACAATAGAAAATAGGCATAACATGTTAAATATAAAGCTTACATTTAAGAGTTGAAAGAATATTTCACATTTGAAGTACAAAGCTCAGACGAAGGTAAATGAGTAGGCAATAAGATGTTGTGAACAGGTAGTACAGGCTGGTATAACACCTTTATTCTCACCTATCCCGTGTGTTATTTGCAGTAAAAGGAGATAAACACAGCCCAGTGTGTGTGTGTGTGTGTGTGTGTGTGTGTTCACACTGCACTATTGTCCCATGTGCTCACCTCATGTTCAGTTTGCTCAGAGGAGGAAGAGGGGCTGAGCCGGTATCGCCCCCTACCGACTCCAAGCCTCCACCGGGGGGACAGCCGACCCCCAGACTCAGCCCCGGACCTCCCACCTCTTCCTCACCAGCTCCCCGGCTATAGGAGGAGGGGGCGGGTGAGGAAGGAGGAGGAGGTTAGTCCTCCCCTCTCTCTCTTTCCTTATATATATGTATATAATAGAATCCCTTCCTCGCGCGCTCCCTCGCAGACTGCTTGTCTCTTTGATCCCCCCCCCCTTCCCCACCCCTCCCTCCTAACAACAGCTGACGTCATCGCGCGCACCCACCTCCTCCTCCTCCTCCTCAGCGCGCGCTCGCTGGTAAACTTTGTGTGTGTTTGGCGAGCGCGAGGCAGGGGTTTTTGTCTCGCGGAGGAAAGCGGTCAGAGCTTCAGAGGGCTCGCGCACACCGGAGGAGCAGCAGCACGCAGCAGCAGCGGCTCCGCGACAACAAAAGTGATTCAGAAAAGAAGCAAACTTGAAGCTTCGCGTCTGCTGTCGCCTCTTCCTCCTGATACATTGTGACATTTTAGAACTAAAACAAAAAATAAAAATAATCTAAAACCCGACGGTGCTGATAATATATTTTTTTAAAAGTCGCCCACTATGGAGGACCAGCTGCTGTGCTGCGAGGTGGACTCCATCCGGAGAGCCCACCAGGACGTGAACCTGCTCAACGACCGGGTCCTGCACACCATGCTGAAGGCTGAGGAAAACTACCTACCGTCTCCAAACTACTTCAAGTGTGTTCAGAAGGAAATTGTGCCCAAAATGAGGAAAATAGTTGCCACCTGGATGCTGGAGGTAACTTTGAGTCTCGCCGCGAACTTGTTGCTAAACTGTCGCTACTTTATATTTAATTAAATCCTCTAAAAACGTGCAGAATTAAGGTGAAAGCTGTGTGTTAATTCACTGTTACATAAGAAAAGTGTGTCCTCGTGAGTGCTGGGTGGTCCTTCGGCTATAACAGGACATATTGCCACTTTCCACCACGAAGATCTTTTTCTTATTGATTAATTCTTTCCTTATATTTTCCACATGGTGTTGAAATGTAATAACATGGAGAAAATATTCCAAAATAACAGCAATGTACACGTATGCAGTCTGGCCCGTGCCAGTAGCCTATAACGCGCCATCTTTGTTGTCGTATATGAGAAGGATTTTAATATCATTAAAAATCTGTAAAATCAGCAGCAATGACAGTATGCGGATTAGATAAACGGGAAATGCGTCTATGTCATAAAGCTGTTATAAAGTGGCTGTTTGGGCTCGTTTGGTTGCTACAAATCGGAAAAGTTTGTTTTGCTTCGCGTGAGTCGCTTCTGTTTGTGAAGGTCGCTCCGAAAAAAAGGACATTTTGCAAAAGAGCAAAAGCAAAAAATGGATTTAAACAGTCGGATTTGGTAGATTAGATGTTTTTCGACATTAACATGAACTTTTGGTGTGAATTCTGTGCGGTTTTATATTTTATATTAATTTCTGAAATCGTGCATCGGGGAGCGCCGCCTCGCAACTGAATGAACCCACTCTTGGAAATTTATTTTTTTAATAATCTATACGTGTCACAATTCGACATATTTCACCCTCATCCGATCAGGCGTTCGATGAGGATCATTTACGTGATGATTGCGCGCGCGCTGATAATTTTTAAATATTTATAAATATTTTATGAAAAGATGACGAAGTTGAAATTGGAGAGAGAAACTTGCATCGACGCCACCTTTGTGTCTCAGTCAGAACTGACTGCAAACTAATTCCCGACTGTTTTTTATTACTGAAAAACTCTCACTTTCTCCACATAAATAACCTTTATCATAATTTGACTTAAAATATCCAGTTTGACTCACTATTTTACATAAATTCACATGCAACTGGAAATATTTAAACTCTAAACTGGAGTGACATATTTTGATAAATGGTTGATTTCTTTTAATTTGTTTTTGCATGACTGTGTTTTGATTGCAAACGTGTGTGCACAGAATAAGACATATATTATCCAAACAATGGAAGTGAATGGGGGAGCATTCTCTTGCAGCAACCTCCTCTTAAAGTGCTTCTCTCACCTCCCAGGTCTGCGAGGAACAGAAATGTGAGGAGGAGGTTTTTCCGCTGGCTATGAACTATTTGGACAGATTTTTATCAGTGGAGGCCACCAGGAAAACAAGACTACAGCTGCTGGGAGCCACATGCATGTTTCTAGCATCCAAGATGAAGGAGACTGTTCCCCTAACGGCGGAGAAACTCTGTATCTACACGGACAACTCGGTCCAGCCCGGAGAGCTGCTGGTAATTGAGTTCTGCAGACATTGGATGTTGCATAACACATACAGTTCATGAGCAGCACTGCAGAGCACATGACCAGAACACACAAGAGAGTTCAGCTGGTTTGTCAGGGTCACCGGGGCCAGAAAATATCAATATTGTCCCAAAATGCTAAAGATAAATTCTTTAGTCGGAGCAAATATAAAAGTATAAATGTATCAGTGCTGCAGCAGAGTCTGAATGGCTGCCTGTGACTTTCCCATGGTGACTGGAAGGCCTCTCTGATTTCATGAATGGTCTCTGTGACTGCCAAGAACACACTGAGTCACAGCCACACCTAGTGGTCATTAGACGGAGGTGCAGGCTGCTGCAAAGGCCAAAAGAACACCAAGAAGTACGCGTGCACGCTTTGATTTTGTGATCGCTGTGATATTAAATGCACGTGCAGCTGTTTTTTTAAGTGCTGTGCCTCCACAAGAATGGAGACAGCTCATATTTGGGATGCTAATAATATATTTATTTATTATTTACAAACATTTAAGTAAGAAATAAATTTTAAAAAAGAAGAAGTATATCCATTGATTGTGCATCAAGTGTAATTGCACAGGAACTTAACAAAATACTTTTTGAAAAAGCTGAAATCTGGAGTATTTTGATCACTACAAAGGAAACATAGCTGGAAAAACAATGTTAACAAAAGAACAAATAGGTTTGATTTCTTTCAAAAAGATGAGAAAAAGGCATTGAGCAACTTCAGAAGAATTTACCCAAAAATTGGCAAAAAATTAGTTCCTGGAAATTATTTTTTTTAAAATAATTAAATACAATTAAAGTGGATAATTTAAAGAAAAGGGAAATGCTTTAACAACTGTGGTAGAATTGTATTTAAAATATATCTATAGATTGAGAATGGGTAAAAATAAAACTGATGAAAAATGTAAAAATTGAAACATTTAAGAAGGAAATGACGAAATAAGTGCCTGAAAATTAGAGTAATTTTGAAAAAAATTATTTTAAATATATTATAATAATAAAAAAATAAAGCTCTTTGGATGTTTTCACTATTTTGTTTAATTTTCTAAATCTATTTCTTTGTCGCAAATTGTGGAACATTTATTAGATTTTTGTTGCCTTTTTTTTTTTTAAAGAAATCACACCAGTTTACTCACAGTTCAAAGGTTAAAATACTTGAACACAGCACAAGAAAAGTGATGTTTTTCCAGTTTTCAAGGGTTAATAACAACAAAAGTGATGCATCATCCGGTATAGGCCTATAATCACATAAAATACATGTTTGAGAGAGCTGAAATCTGCAGTATTTTGAGCTCTAAAGGGAAACAAAAAGAAAGAAAGCTAGAAACTTGAAATAGGATGTTATCAGAAAAATAAAAGATGTAAACATACATTTTAAATTTCCAGAGATTTGAGAACTGATTCAGTGACAGAGGAGCAAAAAGTCACAGCAGATGTTGAAGTAAATGTTCTCGCTGGGCCGGTGTGACTGAATGCCTCTGGTCTGCTCCGTCCACAGCAAATGGAGCTGCTGGTCCTCAACAAGCTGAAATGGGACCTGGCCTCGGTCACGCCTCACGACTTCATCGAGCACTTCCTGTCCAAGCTGAAGATCTACCCGTCCACCAAGCAGATCCTCAGGAAACACGCACAGACCTTCGTGGCTCTCTGCGCTACAGGTACAGACCAAACGTCACAACAGAGTCGTTAGAAAATATTCCCCTTCAGTTTATTTCCGCACGTTTAACTGTCTGTTCTAACTGTCACAAGTTTCCAGACTGGGTTCATTTAATTTCAGTTGGAATTTCTGGAGATAAAAAAGCACTAAATGCATTTTGGGATAACTAGTTTCCTGTGTTGTTATTCTCGTAATGGCTGCCATGTTGTCATTATTAATTAACCCTTTAAACCTGAGGAAATTTGTTTGATTTCTTTCAAAATCAAGGGGGGAAAGGTAGTAAGCACCGTGGCAAGAAATGTCCCACAAATCGAAAGAAATTAGTAAAAGGTGAAAAGGAAAAGACCTGAATTTTATTTTTTTAATTGAGGGCATTAAAGAAAAACTATAAAAAATAAAAAAAAAAGACTTTTTTGAGCCAAACACGGGTTTTTAAAAGTGATTTAAAAGCTGACGCTGACCATACATTCAAAGGAAAGCATTTATCATTTTCAGACTTTGCTGATATTCAGTTTTTTGACATGTGCTTGTTCCGTTTTCACAGACGTCAACTTCATCGCCAGTCCTCCGTCCATGGTGGCGGCGGGCAGCGTGGTTGCAGCTGTTCAGGGTCTCTACCTGAAGAGCCAAGACGCCTCCCTGTCCTCACAGAACCTCACCAACTTCCTGTCGCAGGTCATTCGCAGCGACCCGGTACGTAAAACACCGTAAAACGGCTCCGGAATCTCATTGTCTCAATTAGCGGACATTTACAAAGATTGCGCATCGTGTTTAAGTGAGCTAATAAATGCTGCTCGGTTTTTTTTAACCCTTTGAAAGCTGAGCAAAATGGTTTAATTTCTTTCAAAAACATGAGGAGAAGGCAGTGAGCAACTCAAAAAGGCATGGCCCAAAATTTAGAAAAAAAATATTAAAAAAGAAAAGGTATAATAAAATGATTTTTTTTAAAAGAAAAAAGTATTTATTTTAAATGTTGATTTTTTTTCTGTAACATGATTTAATTTGAAATTATCATAATAAATACAGTCATCTGGAATTTTCCCACATTTTTTGGACAGTTTTCTAATGATCTTCGCCTCCTTTTAAAATTTTAAAAAAATTTTAGGTATTTTTTTCTCACCTTTTGCTAATTTCTTGACAATGGTGAAATGGTGGACCTTTTTTTTTCAATATTTTTGAAATAATAATAATAGTAATTAGCACTGCTAGTGGTAATAATATAAATGGGGTTTCCTGGAAATGTTCCCCCATTTTTTAAGTATTGTTATTAAGTTACGAAATTAAACCAGTTTGCTCAAGTTTCAAATGTTAAAATGGATGTGAAATGTGTTTGATTGCAGCACAAGAGAAGTAATGTCATTCCAAGTTTCAAAACGGTAAATTAAGTTTAGCTTTATAATTTAAAAAAATTAATTAATTAATCAACATTAGGCATCTGAGTAACAATACAATATCGGCAATAAAATATGGCGACACTATGCTGTATCGATGTTTGTTTTTTTAAATTGTATTATTTGTTGTTGGTGTCGGCGGCCTGGCGTTGACTCGGTGTTGGTTCTTGCCTTCAGGACTGCCTGCGGTCGTGTCAGGAGCAGATCGAGTCTCTGCTGGAGTCCAGCCTGCGGCAGGCTCAGCAGCACAGCAACATGACAGAAACCAAACGCGTGGACGAGGACGTGGACCTGTCCTGCACCCCGACAGACGTCCGAGACATCAACATCTGAGGTGACTGACGTCCGCGCCGCGTGATGACCTGATGATCGAGGAAAGTTGTCGACAGAGGGCGGTGATGGGTGGGCTGGGGAGGGGGTCGTCTGAACTCCCCTCCTCCTCCTTCTTCCTGGTGGGGCTGCTATCACGGCCGACGCGCCCGCTGTCCGCTACGGCCGCCAAGACGGGACCGAGCGCCCTCCCCCGCCGCCCTGCAACAAACCCCACATTTCCTGCCAGTGTCCCCTCCCATCTCGGGAAAAGAAACGAACACTACAGAAATGTACGAGAGAGAAAAGAAGCGTGGGCTGGAGCTGAAGCCACAAAAACAGACATTCTAGTAGATTATTTTTGTCATTCCCTCAAATATTAAACTAGGAATCTTTAAATTACCGCAGACTCGCCTACTAAAACATCCCAAAGTGTCGTGTACAGTAGGTCCTCGTAGTCTGTCTTCAGGTCTTCACCTGAAATCTGTTAAAGAGGCTTTTTTCATTTGATCGTAGACTTCCTGTCCCGTGTTTGTCTTGTTGCAGTGCAAACATTCATATATCCCTGCTTGCTTATGTTTAGTCACTTTATCATATATCATTTTAGACCTCTTTATCAGTTAGTCTTATACCTCTTTGTTTCCAAGCTTTTTGTTTTTTTTTAAACCAAGTGTCCTGTGAGACGCTCTGACTGTGGACCGCTGACGTCGAAGCTCGCGCGATTCATTCCTCGATTATCAGCTCGCCGTCGTTTGATGCAAACCGATGCGCAGCCACGCAGAGCGATCCACAGTCTTGTTATGTATCTTTTCTCTGTGTAGTTTAAATCATTCCAACTTTGTTTTTTTAAGAAAAAAAAGCACTTTTGGTCAGCGCTGCTGGTCGTCGAAAAAATCACAGTGATTAAGTTTGTAAAACATGAAAAATTGAACGAGCAGGAGCCTGTCGGTGATGGAGAGGCAGAGCAGCAGGTGCAGACCGTTCTGGATCTGGATCGTCTCAACGGGACGAAAGATTTGACCCGTGTGGCAGAGATACTTTTTATAAAATAAGACTGAATGCTGCTCGACGCTGTCGTGAGTCTCAGAGCCGCTCGCTGCCTTCGACGTCTCAGATTTCGAGTTTTAGTTCAGCAGATGTTTCGAAAAGGCAAAGCTGCTCTTCCACTTAAAGAAATATTGTTTCAGTGCAGAGCCAGAGGCTTAAAGGGACAGTTTGGGGTTTTGGGGGGTTTATTGGGAACTTATCCATAGTCAGTGTTTTATAGATGTCAGTCAGCAAGCTCCCTAATCCCTAAAAAAAACACCTAAAAAAATCAATATCAGTCTAAGTGTTTGCAATACTGGGAGTATTTTCATCGCTCCATCTTTCTGTCAGACAGCCCGTTTTCACAGGGAAGCAGTGAACACCTTCAGTTCTCCATCGATCCCCTCGTCAAAGCTACCAAACTCCTCTGAAAAAACTGTAATTTTAGCTCGCTGAACACAGGAGCTGCCGGTCTGCAGCTGCATCGATCAGCTAGTTTGTGTTATTGTGCGACTTCAGTGAATCTGAATTAACCCCTTTAAATGCCAAAATCACAAAACAACACACGGAAAATATATTCGCCTAAAACATTTTTTAGGCAAATGTAGATCAGCAGCTCCAGTGTTCGGCGATGTTAAATCACCGTTTTTCTCGATGGAGTCTGGCTTTGAAGAGAGTGATGTAGCAGCTTTATTTTTTCATTGGAAATCTCTGTCTGACAGAAAGGTAAAGCTCTGGAAATACTCTAAATGCAGCATACACTTAAAATGCTGATAATTTTTTTTAGGTGGGACTTTTTTAAGTGGCTAAAATTCTGCCTTTTCAAACAGTTGGCGCGCCACCTGACATCCACTATAGGCAATAAACTGAGTGATGCAACTCAACTTCAAAAATCTGAACTATCCCTTTAAGTTCCACAAGTAAACGTAAAAACAAGTATTATTTTATAGTGAAAATAATACTTTATTTTTATAATATAAAACATATTTATTTTTCTAAATAGTTTGCAAACTGACAGCGGCTCCACTGCCTCCAGAGCAGCCCCCCCCCCACCCCACCCCCGACGAAATATTTGCAAAACTAAAACTCCCGTCTGCCCAGACAGCGTCTCCTCCATCATCGCTCCACCGCAGTTCAATTCTGCTCATGGATTCTGGGACGGGGATGAAGCTAAAAAAAAAGGAGTGTTGAGAAAATGATTTTGCACAAACCTGAAAGACGTGGGCTGCGTGTCTTTGGGGACTTGCCGGGGGAAAAAAAGTGAGCGGCAAGCGAACCGAGGGTTGGAAAAAGACGGCATAAGTGGCAAAAAAGGGTGAAGGCTCAACAGGGAGGGGTGTCTTAATGCTGTAGAGTTCACGTCAGGGCTCCTACACAGGACGGCGAGATGATGGACAGATTCTCTCTCTCTTAAAATCTGGAAAAAAGTATTGAACTCTCCGTCAGACTGTGTGGGAACCCTGTGCATTAGGTTTCTGATTGTACATTAAGGATAGAGAGTAGGAGAGAAACACTCCTTTTATTCCGCTGCTATAGAAAATGAATCCCATCTACGTGTTTTAAAAGAAAAAAAAAGAAAAAATGGATTAAAAACGATGCTTTTCTCCTGTTGTTTGCTGCTACATTTTTGGTGTTTTTTTTATACATATAAATGTCAATATACTGCCATTCTAGGTTTGAATTTTCTCATAGAAAATCGTGTTATTGACATCCTCATTTGTGTAGATTCTATGTGATCCTTTTTTTTTGTTTGTTTGTTTATAATATGATTTTCCGAACTATTCCAAAAAAAAGAAAAAAAACAAGGAAAAGTGAGACAATGTACAGAAAATGCTTTGATCCACAATACCTCATGTGACAGTCAAGATCTATCTCTGATTTTTAGTCTTTTTTGTTTGTTTAGTTCTTATTCTATTCTACTTGTTGGTTCAGTGCCTACCAGCTCTGTTCAACCTGCTCGAGATGAAGCATCCGCGACGGAAACTGGCCAGTCCAGGGCATGCTTTGATACTGGTGCCATAACAGAAAATGGGATATGTATAACTCTGTTGAGTGTTAAGCTGTCTCTGTGAAAGAGACTTTATCCCCCCTTTAGGCCCATAGTGGCCTTCTTTCCTTCCCCCCCTTTTATATTTATAAAAGTAAAAAAAGCTTTTTGCTCCGATTTTTCAAACTGTCAGTGAGTTGATTTGAGTTTGTAAATAGATTCAGTGTCGTGCTCGGTAAGCCATAGACTGTTTTTTGTTACAAATCATTTCACACAGTTGTGTCTACTTCATGCCAGTTGTTGTCTGCAGCTGGAGAAAACAGTGTATTCATTATTTGTGTCGACTACACAATAAAAACATGAATTAGATGGAGTTTGGAAGTCTTGTCTGTCTGTTCCTGATGATATTTGAATGAAGGGAAATTAAAATTGTGTGTCACAGATGATGAAAATGAGCTGAAAATCTTAGACCACAGGTATAAATAAAATAATGTATAGTTCCATTAAAACAACCCTGATTCTAAAAAAGTTAGGACATTGTGTAAAACAAAGTGAACTAAACAAAAATAATTTGTGATTTTTTTTTACCTATTGACTTGAATGCAGTGTAGAGTTATACTAATTAACTTTACATTTTTACTTATTTATCTGTTTAGTTCATTTATTTATTTATTTATTTAGTCTATTTATTCTTTTTTTTCCTTTTTTTTGTAAATACACACTCATGTATTTCACAGGTTGGCTGGTGATACTAGTAAGGTGTCATGTTAAAATATCTCTCTGGGAGCCAGCTGCTTCTCACATCATGTGGGTTTTTTAAAAAATCCAGCAGAAATGGGAACTGTTGACCTGCTGTTGGGCTCAGTGTTAGCAAGAATCTGGAGATACAATACATAAAAAATATATACAAAAATTCACTCATACACTTGAGTCCAGCTGAGTTTAACAGCAGCCCACCAGCAGTCGACAAAACTTCCTCCTCTTCTGATGCACATTATTGATTATTTCTCTCTCTGGGCCTGCAGTCACTTGAAGATGGACGTCTTGAGTAGAAATATTCACCTCTGAACTATTTAACTTCCTGTGTCCATCTGTTCCTTCTGCCAAAGACAAGAGAGCACACACAAAGTGCTGCGTCGGCATCAGAGCTGCACCGTCATCGTGTTTCTTTTTCTCCCGTTTCCGACATGAATCACATTGAAACTGGACTTCCTCAACTCTTGAGAAGTTCTCACATAATAATGCGAGCAGATACTTAACGCACTGCACATGCATTTGAAAATGCATTTCACTGTTTTGGCTTTCCATCCTCCTAAAAACATTTAAGACACAATTAAAGGCAACTGAAGTTTCCCGTTAAACTGCAGAAAACTGAGATTTAAAAAATGTGTGCTTTTTCTGCATCAAATTATGGTGTAAAGGTCTTTAACCCTTTAAAACCTGAAGCAACGTCACTTTTTTGTGCTGCTCTCAGACGCTTTTCACAGGTATTTTACACCTTTGAACCCTGAAAAAGCATGGAAAAAAAGAATAAGCAACTTTTTTTTAAGGGTAGAGAAAATGTCAAGGGGAAAAAAAGATATAACCCAGGGCAAAGCTATATAATATATAACTATATATGTAAATTGTGTGATGAAAATACAATCATTTTAAGCACATTTAAGGTCATTTCCTTGGGGGGTGGGGGGTAACTTTCCTTTGATATTTCATTTTTTAATTTTTTTTTACTAATTTTAAAGTAATTTTCTATGTTCTGTTTTAGCCCATTTTTCACAGGTTTAATTTAAAGATCCCCAAGATTTTTTTATGCACTGAAAAGACTTATTTCCCTCAAATTTTGGTCACAAATTAGAATCCATGTCAGTGAGCACTTCTGCTTTTCTGTGATTGTCTTCCACCTGACAGATGTGTCTGATTAAACTGCATCGTTACCTCGCAGGTGTGCCTGATGGTCACAATAAAAGGCAGCGCCCAAAATGTGCAGCATTTCACATGACTGACGCTGCAGAAATGCACAGTTTAATCACAGACGCCACAAAGAATTTAACATTATCCAGTGTGACTGTTTACCTCAAAACTTGTGACCAAAATTTGACAAACAGAAATTCAGTATCTTTGTATCTAATGACAGTTTACTTTTCCACTGAAAGCACGGCCAAAGACTTTCTGGATCACAATTTGAACCACCACACAACCAACGCTGCCATCAAACAGCACAAAGAAATGCATACACGAGAAAAACATGATATAAATAAATAAAACTAACACAGCGTTACAAATGGGTGTACACAAAACAACAGACAATACAAAACCTTTATAAGGAAAAAAACTTTTGTCCTTTTAAAGACAGAGAAAAGAAAAAAAGGAAATAGAGCAACAGAAAATGAAAGCAAGGACACAAAGTGTTCTAAAATTTCTAAAAATATAAGATCAAGAAAAGCAACTTTTGATAACCTTTATGTATCTTCTGCATCTACACTAAACCAAAATTTAAACACAACACTTTTTTATTTTCGCTCCCATTTTCACAGATTTAAGTGAAAGCTCTAAGACTTTTTTCATGCACACAGTAGATATATTTCTGTTGAATTCTGGTCACAGATTTGTTAAAATCCATGTCAGTGAGCACTTCTTCTTTCCTGTGATTGTCTTCCACCTGACAGGTGTGTCCGATTAAACTGCATCGTTACCAACCCTTATCTGTAAAAATGGAAGCGAAAACAGACATGTTGTATTAAAACTTTCATTCTGTGCAGCTGACTAAAAGTCTAGACATTTTAGTTCTATTTTAGTCCAAAAAAAGTAACTATTTTAGATTTAGTTGATGAAAACTGTTGACACTAGTCAGATATTTAGTCATCAGATTACAATGAACATTTTAGTCTGTGTAGCTGAGCCAAAACCAATATTTTTCATTTTCATTTTGGTCAAACTCATTTCACAGAAGATTAGATCTGATTATTTTGTGATGAAAAACAGGTTAAATGATAAAGAAAGCAGCTTTGCAAAAAAGTGCCCGCTTTAGTGGTCTGATGGGATCAATTTTGGAAATGCATCCAATATGAGCCCAAATATCTCCTCATTTCCTTCTCCCAAACCCTGTGTAGTCACTGTCAACTTTAAAAATAAAGTTACTCCAAATCCCCCTGCGCTCACTGTGGCTATGGTTACATGCTCACCAATATTGCCAAATTATTCCAAATACGACAATATTCTGACTTTGATGCAGGTCACATAAACAGAATATTCTGTTTAAAATTTCTGAATGAGGCTGTTTCATGAATTTAGCATTTTCTGGTTTAAGACATGTGAAACATGCTGGATATTTTGGGAATATTTTCCGGCAGTTTACGACACGCAGCCTCGTGTGCGATTACCCTCTTCTCTGTGTGTTGTTATGGAAACATTGTACACAAACCAAGTCACCGACAGTTTGCAGAGCTGTGGTGCAGAAACACACGCAAAAGAAAACCCCACATTTCTGGTCAGAAGGAGAAACACACAAATATATATATAATAATAAAATAAGTAATTATGTTCAAATATTGCAACGGTGACCTTTTCAGTAAGGTGAAGGAAGAAAAGAGAGAGTCGAACAAGTCCACCACCAGCCGGAAACTGAGAGAAAAAATCCTATTTTGATGCAAAGAAGCAAAATGACTAGATGGCTCCAGCTGCTCTACTTTTCCATATTCGGACATGATGAATGTTGATGGAAGTATGCACAGCTGTTGGCTGGTGTTGGTGAAATATTCATTTTCATTAGACATGTAAACCGTTTCATAGGAATATTGTCTTTTTTGGAAGAAGGTCAAAAATCGGTTTATATTGTGCATGTAAGCGCACTCAGTGTGTTTCTGGTGTTGACCTGGTGTGATGGGAGCAGGAAGGACGGGTGGATCGATCCAGCAGGATCAATACTTCCATACGTCCTCATACAACGGTGCATATGATATCTAAGAACAAATTAACACCCAAAAAATGAGCACACCTACAGACAGGCTTGATTTAGGAAAAGAATCACGGTTGGTCATATTCACGCTACATACTTAATGTAAAGTTATGTAGGTTAGGCTAAGAAATACAAACATGTTGGTCATGTGACATATTTAAGGTAAAGTTGTGAATAGAGTGACGACCTCCCTTAAAAAAGGTCAGAGTTGATCTGGTTTCACACAGGACATGAACACTGATCTCCTGAGTGAAAGTCCTGTTTCTGTTTGACACATCAACAATCCCAGCCTGCCTCCTACTGAAGACTTTCATCTTCATACGTCTTTCTTCTTTACTGCCGTGAGTGCATTCGTCACATAACTGCAGCCTCACCACATTATAATGTCAGTTATATGCAAATTATGGTGCAAAAAAAGATGTGTTTGAAAAATCACACAACGCTTTAAGAAATAATAAGTAGCGAGATCTTTAAAATTGTAACAAAGTATTGGTATCATATTGCATTTGAAAAGTCAAATATTAAGCAGGAACTGAAACTGCTGCATTGAAAAAAAACAGTTGCCAATACTTTGTCTTCTCCTTTTTGTCAAAGAAAATGGATATTTTAGAAAAGTGTATGTTTACACTACATTTTCGTCATTTTTTGTCAACAGTATCACATATTAATATAACCACTGTTGGTTTGTAAGT
Source organism: Plectropomus leopardus (assembly GCF_026936395.1). Taxonomy (NCBI): domain Eukaryota; kingdom Metazoa; phylum Chordata; class Actinopteri; order Perciformes; family Serranidae; genus Plectropomus; species Plectropomus leopardus. The sequence continues at coordinate 2,649,105 of NC_142176.1, read as the reverse complement.
GTTGTCTTCGTCGTCTCGTCCTATGAATAAAAAAGTTGTTGTCAAACATATTTGGAGATGATTTCATTGACAAAATCTGCACTGATAACTGGAGATGATTCTACTGAAAGTAAAAAAGGCTACAAATGATGTTTATGTTTCAGCTTGTAAACTGCTAATTTCCTTCGTGCCACATTAAAGGAGAGAACAAGAAAGTTGGGTCTGAATCCTCAAAGTTATTGTTTGGCTAATGATTAACAGGAGTATCCGTGTGTGTGTGTCTGTGTGTGTGTGTGTGTGTGTGTGTGTGTGTGTGACAGTACTCATTGATTTGTTATGCAAGGAATGTCTTTGATGGGGCTTCAGTGTGGAGGAAAAGGCGTGAAAGTCTAATCCTTTCCCACAGGCCTGCCAGCGCCAGCTCAACCAGCAGCAGACAAAGACCCTCAGCACACACACACAGACACACACACACACACACACACACAGACACACACACACACACACACACACCACAGCGACATACACTCTAACCCCTTTCACACACGCAGTCTCTCTCTGACCTGTAAGTAACATGTACGGCCGGCTGCTGTGTGTTACACCAGACTTTCCCTTTTTTCTGTCCATGTGTCTCTATCTGTTTCTTTTCACTTGATGTCTTTAACACACACACACACACACACACACACACACACACAGACACACACACACACACACACACACACACACACACACACACTCCTATGTAGTCCACGTCAACCTATTAGAGTAAAACATTTTTGTATGGAGTGAATATGGTGAAAATATAAATCATTTCTGTTATTTAGCCCCACAAATGACATTAACATACTACTTCATTTCTTGCTGACCCTATTGTATATTGCTTGCATCAAAGTATTGTAATTTACTTTATTACCTTCAGTGAGGTATTTCTATTAGTCCATTTGGGTTTCTACTGCATCACATAACTCTGAGAAAGTTGAGCGGATCATTCGGAAGTTTTGAATCCACAACTCCTCTGTGAAATCGTGGACTATCAGCTCCCAGAAATCCCTCATACGTGGCCGCTCCCACGTATAAGGGGCTCGCCTTTCCATTATCGCTCACATAACACACCTACATCAAATTTAATTAGAAATGACGGCTAGTGCGGTGGCTGCAACAGAAATAAAGCTGCTAATGTTTGAAACATCCATCACCATGGTAACTGAATATTATCAACAGAGGAGACGTCGCAGAACATCACTCAGTGGAAACGCAGTCATCTTGCAAGTGTATTTTATCAGCATTTTGAAAATATTGCCCAAGTTTTGGGCAAATCTGTGATGGAAACCCGCCTCAGGTTTCTGCTCCTGGAACTCATTTTTGCTAACTGACCCTAAAGTCTGTCCAGATCAGGGAAAAAGGGCTTTAAAGTACGCAGCTTACTTTGCCTAAAATCAGCTGCAGACTCAAAGTCTCAGTGATGCTTCTAAAATGTTAAATAACTTGAAATTAGGCACATCCGGCTGTACATTTTGTGAATGATTGAAGAATGTTTTTGTGTTCGAGCTGCTGTCTGTTTGGTGAGAACACTCTTGAAAGAGATATTTTTAATCTCAGTGAATCTTTCACTCCTGTTGAAATATCCTTTTATAAAGTTATAACTGGAAGATGTGACATGCAGCTATTCTGGGTTCAGGACTTCAAACCCAGCTGAACGAATCGATGGACAAACTGATGAAAATGAGATCCATGTTGGAATGATTGCTTCCAGGAGCAGCTCAAATAAATCTGCATTATTCATGTTGTGTTGGAGGCCCTAAACAGTTTCTGGAGGATTCACCTCAAAGTAAACTCAGTTTTGGAGGCGGACTCTGGGTGGTGGGTTTGCGTGTTAACACTGCGGTTTGACCTGAAACAGAAAAGCCGGCGGCTCCTCGCTGAACCAACTCACACTTATTTGACATGCGATAAACTATTCTGGTCCTGTCGCAGGTAAGTGTTTGTGGTCTGAGAGCAGGGAGAGACATTACTGAGCGCACCACATCAAACACAGAGGGAAGTACTTCCAGGATCCGTCCTGCAGGAGGGAGAGGAGGAGGAGCTCCGCCGAGCCGCCGCACTTTGATCACTGCACGTCTGTGAAGGACGCAGATTCACCGTGTTCATCCTTTGCTGCTGTTTTGCTCACATATTCCATATCTTTTATCGAATGACACTTTACATCGCTGCTGAAACCAGCACCTGCCAAAGACTTTTTGGATCCTTAACCCTTTGAAACCTGGATCACTTTTCTTGTGTTGCACTTAGACACCTTTCACAAGCATTTAACCTTTGAAACCCAACCCGACTGGTGTGATTTATTTCGAAAACATGGAAAAAAAAGGCAATGAGCAACCTGACAAGAAATGCAAGAAATAAGTTAAAGGTGATAAGAAAAAATATTTGTAAAAGACAGAGAGAAAAAATTATTTTAAAAAATTTAAATAAAATTAAAAAAACATAGAAAAAATACTGAAAACAGTATTTATAATTATTACAATTATTTTACAGATTAAAAAAGCCTATTTTGTGCTTCATTAAGAGTCAGGCCATTTCCTTGTTTGTTTTTTCTTTATTTTTCTTTTCTTTTGCAAATGTTCAGGTATTTTTTAGATGATTTCTTGGGCAATATTTGAGGTCGTTTTTTTTGTAAAATTACTCATTGCCTTCTTCTTATGTTCTTGAAAGGAATTAGGTCAATTTTCTCTGATTTCAAAGGGTTTAACACAATCTGAGTCCCCATATCAAACTATACAAATAAATTAATATACAACAAAAACAGGAAAATATAAATAACTGACAACAACTCATGGCATTGAAACGTGATGTCCTGAAAATAACAAACAAAGCTACAAACCTTTGTAAGAAAACAAACTTTATTTATATTGCAAAAGCGGAAACAGGGCCACAACAATTTCTAAGGATATAAGATCAAGAAAAAACATTTTAATGTGTTTTTTCTTCATTTTCATATTGATGTCCTGCATATTAACCCTTTAAAACCTTGAAAAACATCAAATTACTAGTGTTGCTTTCAGACACCATTCACATGCATTTAAACATGAACAAATTGGTTTGATTTCTTACACGACTGAAAAGCCAAGAAGCAACCTGGCAAGAGATGTCGCACAAATTGTAAGAAATTAGGAAAACGTGATAAGAAAATTACCTCAGTTAAAAAAAGAGAGAAATTAGTCCATGTTAATAATTATTTTAAAAAAATACTGGAAAATGTCCCAGAAATTATACGTATATTTTTGTTATTAAAATTATTATTAACGTTTTTCTTTATTTTTTCCTCTTTTTTTAACCTTTTTTTCCTATTTTTTTCTTGTTCTTCAGTCTGTAGGCGGGTTTCCATCACAGAGTTACACAAAACTTAAGCTTTATTTTCAATATGCTGATAAAAAACAATTAGTGTGTTTCCACTGAGTGATGTTCTGCGACTTTTCCTCTGGTGATAACTATGGCGATGGATGTTCAAAACATTGACAGCTTTATTTCTATTGCAGCCACCGCACTAGCCGTCATTATTTCCAATCCAAGGCCACGTAGGCGTGTTATGGAGCCATGAAGGAATTTTCAATTTGTGCAATTTGAAGGTTATGGAAACCCACCTAGTTTTGGAAGTTCATCAGTGTGTAACTCCAAACATTGGCTTTTTTCCCCCCCAGTGTTTACATTTGCAGAATTTGAGTATCCAATCTGTTTATTAATAACTGTGTTCTAAACCACATAGATGTGATCTGAATGTGCTCCTCATTTATCATATTTATCTTATTTAACAGTTATTTTAATGTGTGTGTATGTGAGTGTGTTTGAGCAGTGAATAGAAAATGTTTTTTGAGAGACAGTAAATCTCGTTTTTTGTGAACATGCAATGAATATAAGGGCATTCAATTCAGTTAAAAATATATATGATCCAACTAGATAAAAACTGCATTAAGTTTTATCCAAACTATGTGTTCAATCAGAGGACACTATGTTTGTCTGCTGTTCTCCATGGAGGCCCCCCTTCCTCCTCCTCCTCCTCCTCCTCCTCCTCCTCCTGGAGCTGTTGGTGTGCTTGTGGTGAAATCCGATGCCACCATTTCATTCAGAGGGCTTTTCTGCTGCCGGCCGGCCGGACGGCAGCATTTGTCACCACTGCTTTTCATGTCACCACTCACCACCTGCTCCCCACATTCCTCTACATTCTCTCAAAGACCTCGGGCCCTCCTCCTCTCCCTCCTGCTCTTCCTCCTCATCTTTCTCCTCCTTTTTTCTCTTCCTTTCCTTCTTCCTATGATTATTATTCCTCTAACTCCTCGCCCTTTCTCCTCCTCTTCCTCCTCTCCACTCTACAATCGATTCATGTCTTTTCTCTCTCTCTGGATTCTTCATTTGATAATTGCAGCCTCTGCCTTTGATTTTTTTTTTTTTTTGACTTTAAGAGGGTACAAGTCGTACTAAAACACTCATCTGAATGCAGCCTCTCTCATTTGGCCCCTGTCACCCCTCCTCCTCCCCCCCGCGCCTCCCTCGCTCTCTTTTCTCTGTTTGCCTTCAGAAGCTGCCGACCAGAAGACAGCATTCACCTGCTGCCTGACACTGCATAAACCAGCTGCTACTGTACCCCAACACACACACACACACACACACACACGGTCCTGTTGGGTTATTGTCAGTGTGAGTTTGGACGTGGACAGAAAGCGCGCGGGCTGACAAAGGCTGAAAACGTCCCTCTGGTGCTCTCTGGAGCCTCCTGATGCCATTGTTATTGTTGTGGTGGAGTGTGTGTGGACTGAGGAGCGGCGGCATGTACACACTCTGAGCATACAGTAACTGTTGACAGCAGAGGCTGCTGACCTGGTGTTGTTTAGAGAGCGGGACAGGAGTTTAACATTAACCAATGGCTCCCCATCAGTGGACAAGCCCAATCAAAAAGCTGTTGGCATGAACGCGGTTTACTCAAAGCGGGACACGGTCTGCTCCTGAGGGACATCAAAGCCGTCATCATAGCAAACACAGGGCTGCCGCTCTCTTTGTTCCTTCGCACCAAAGTTTGGACTCACGCAGCAGCCCCATGTTTGGAGCCTAAAGAGCTGCTAAAAAAGTACCAACTTGTTGCCACAAATACAAAACATGTTTAGAACCTGAAAAAACAATGGAAAACACTGGCAGGTCACTACAAAACACTTACATTTGGAGTCCAAAAAGTTGCTGGACCAAACACAGACAGGTTACTACAGAACACCTAAATTTGGAACTTAAAAAGCTGCTTGAAATACTGACAGGTTGCTACAAAACACAAAATTTGTTGCTACAAATTTTGCCTGACATTGTTTTCAACTGCATTTTAGCATTTGGAAATGCTGTCAGTTCACTAAAAAACACTCACGTTTGGAGCCTAAAAACCCAGTGGAAACACTGACAGGTTGCTACAAAACGCTGTGAGGTTGCTAAAAAACACTCACATTTGGAGTGTAAAAAGGTTGCAAGCGGTTTTGTTGCTGGTTGGCTAAAGCAGTCAGCTTCTTGTCTAAGTATTATGTCATCCACCATCCCCTCCAGCTCTGGAAAAGTCAGCTCACTTCCTACGTCACTTGAGAAGCATTAATATGATTAATTTGAAATGTACAAGTACAACATATGCAGAAACGTACAATGCCAACATTTTATTCTGGCATCTGGACTGCATGTAGTACATTGATCATATTTCTTTATGATGATCCGGGAGCTCCGTGCTGTATTTTAACAGACGAGGCCTACATTATTTACTACCCAATATATAAAATACTTATTGTCCTTTGTAAACATCTCTCACACTTTATAGACAGACATCCTGCTTCAGCTTTGACCCTCTGTGCTTGCTGTAGCTGTGCATCCAGGGTTTTTTCTTTTGTTTTTAATTTATTTTGTGAAATGAGAGATTATTACTGCCAATTCAACTGTTGAATTGAAAGAGAAGCTATAGCTGCTCAGTGTGTTTCAATCTGGAAATAGAAATACATAACAGTCACATATAATATTGATCTGTGCCCTCAATCATCACACAATGTGTCATCACCCACTACAACAACCTACAACCAACATCAGAAAAACTGCTGTAGGTTATTTCTTGCATCTTCACTGATCATTGTCTCTGCTGCACATCTGTTCTCAATTCTGCACATTACTATGTTTGCACATCAAATTTTTAAATTGCTTTTTTAAACCTTTTTGGCTTTTTTCTAGTTTTCTTTTATTCTATTGCATTATTTTGCCTTTTTAACAGAATATTTTTATTCAATTGCTGCTCTCTTATTTGCTGCTGTAACGAAACAATGTCTCTATTCTAGTATTTCTATTCTGTTCTATTATTACTGAACAAAGCTCAGCTCAGCTTCACCAAATATCTAAATGACAGCAGCGCCCTCTAGTGGATCACTGCTTGTAAAGTTTGGAGAAAGTCTAAACCTTTTCCACTCGGATCATTACGTTTTCTCCTCATATGTCCAGTTTTTACCCAACATCCTTCTGCTCTAAAGATCAGCATGTTTTCATTGTTCGCTGTACTTTATCACACCTGACAGAGCACCACAGTCAAATCAGAAATTCTCAGGAAATTTTTCAACAAAAAACTGACATACGGAAGGAGGAACCTTCCTGTGGGACTGCATTAGCTGTAGCGAGAAAAAACGAAACCCTCATCATCATCTTAAAAAGTCTGTTTATTTGATTTTCAATCCAGTTGCTTCAACATCATGGCAATAAATCCAGTCCTTTAGCACAGTCACACAAGACACTTTCTCCTGATCCCAGTCTCTGGAGTCTCGCTGGGACTTAGTTACGACTCTGCAACTTCAAGAGTGACTGCAGCCGTCTCCTCGGATTTTCCGGTTTCATGTCCGACTTTCCCACCGGATTGTGAAGGCAAAGACTCTCAGAGATGACTGTAAAACCAACACAGTCACTCACAAACTCCAAACCCCGAATGAATCCACTGCAGAGAGATCGCAGTCACCTGGGAGACCGAGTCCTGGTCTGCTGGCTCACGGCAGCTCCGCTCCTCCCTCCTTCGGCCCAGGACGCAGAGGTCGGCTCAGCACCTCCTCCTCAGCAGGAGCGATTCAGAAAGACGTCCCCTCAGAGGTTTTGACGTAGTCGTTGAAGTCTGTCGGGACGCTCAGCATGGAGCAGACCTGGACAGAAGCAGGACAGATGCATGTGATCTGCAGAGGACATTCACAGAGAGACTAACACGTGTCCACAGGCCGCAGAGTGAAAGCAGCACGTTTGCAGCATTAGATCAGGACGATAATTTTCCTTTTATTACTGTTGTTATTATTACTGAGACTCCTGAACTCCTCCTTCAACTCCAAAAGATGTAGCAGGATCGAGGAAAATTTTCATTTCATTTTTCAAATTATGTTAAAAAACTGAGTAATAAATCTACCTTGCACCTTGTATTATTATTATTTTTAATTTGATTTAACTTTTTTATTTTATTTTATTTTATTTCATGCAACTAACAGGGATCCAATTTCACATATAAACAAATAAAAAGACATGAAGGCCAAACCTTTTATAACTTAAGGACCACATCTGATTGTTAAAAAAATTTCTAAGGACCAGCTTCCCCGATACATGAGGAGAAAAAAGTGACAAAAAAGCAGAAAAAATAAACTGCCTTTCAATATGTGTTATACCAATGCAAACCTTAATGCCCCAAATAAACATACAGTTTGGGAATTTTCTAACGTTACCTGGGTTAGAGTTCTACTGAGTGCAGATTTTTACTTAATTTTTATTTTTTATTGTATTGTATTTTATATTATTTAATAATATTGTATTGTATCATATTGTATTTTATTTGATCACATTGTATTGTATTTTATTCAAAAATAACCATATATGTTTTTTTAAGGAAAACTTGAATTATTTTTCACTCATCTAGTCCATGTGCACCTGTGCCCCTCCCACACCTGACCACTGAGGCGGGGACTATGCATTTACGGGGGGGGGGGGGCACTTCTCAACGGGGGAACACACTTAGATACAAAACCATCGTCAGCTTTTTGCTTTGTTTGTAATGACAAATTGTTCCAGCGTTGTTTCATGTCAAAATGCATGAACGCTGTAAAGCCCTCTGAGGCAAACCGTGCTTTGTGATAATGAGCTTTATAAATAAAATGGACTTGAGCGCTGACGTAGACAAAGGATCAGCAGCTGATATGAATCCGTACAAAAACGCTGAGACGTCTCTCATTATTAGCAGAGTGAAGTAAATGAAGTACCTGTCTGAACTTGGAGCGCAGTTTCTCCATGGAGTCCTGCAGCTGAGGAGACTGCGGATCATCGTGAGGAGAGTTCTGGATCAAAGTCAGCAGAGCCTCCAGAGCTTTCATACGCTTTCTGACAACACACACACACACACACACACACACACAGAAATAAATAAAACCATCAAACAGGACACTCAGTGGGCCTCATGCAAAACACTGTACACAAACAAATGTTCTCTTATTTTTGCTCAGATCCAGGATTTGTTCTTATTTCATCAGTACCCACTGATTTTTGGGATTCACCAGTGTTTTCTACTTTTTGCTCTTTTCTTAAGTAAGAAAACATTTCACGAGTACTTCAGAGCAGTCTGACCGAGATGAGAGAAAAACGGGTCACAAACTGTTGCCTAACATGTCGAAAAATAAGTGTTATATTTGAGGAACATTTAAAAAGTGCATGAATATCATCTGATTAAATTCAGATAATGACTTTGAGTAATTTTAATGACTGGATTATTACATTTCAGGGCTAAAGAAATACTACTATACTTGGTGCATTGACTCTAATGACTGTAGTTTCAGGTACTCTGCTGACCAGAGCTGGAATGTAACTGAGTACATTTACTCAGGTACTCGAGTAGTAAATGGAGTAAGGTAATGAGGAGGCTTTACCTGGATTTGACGTCTGTATTGTGTTGGAGGAGACATTTCCACGTGATGGCAAACCCGTAATAGAAGGAAATCTGGAGGTTAGAGGACGAGAGTTTGTCAAAACCTGAGAGACACTGAACGCAACTCAACTTATCCTTAAATCAGGTATTTTCATGGAAAAAATTCAAAACTTTTCCATAACTTTTCATGACTCTTAATACATTTTTTTTCTTATTGTTACCAACATTTTTTAAAATTTTATTTTACTTTTTGCAGGACTTAACCTTAGTACATTGCGGCGCCCGCGTTTCCAGGTGAGCTACTGGCATTTTTCAAACATCAGATTCAAACTTCAGGTAGCTGAATTACACAACGACAGAGGTGGAAAAACTGAGAAAAGTAGGTTATTGTAAGAAAAATGACGCAAATCACCACAATTGAGCTCCGTTACGTCAATGGCTGCAGAAATAAATCTGCTGATGTGTAACATTGTGAAGGTTATCCATGAAAGATTACTGTAACAACATCAAACACGCAACAAAATCTCCAAGGTTTTTCCAAAACTCTCAATGAGTTTTAGTAATTCTGTGACTTTACCAGGCTTGGAAAACATGCAGTGAAGTTCCATGATTTTTTTCAGGTTACGAGGGAATGAAACAAGCAAACAGGCTGCTCACCCTGTCCACATGACCGCGTATTTAACTCTTTGAAACCTGAGCAACTTGGTTTGATTTTTTTCTTTTTTTCAAAAATACTGGGAAAAGGCAATGAAGGAAGTAATGACCCAAAAATTGGCAAAAAAAATAAAAATAGAAAAAAAAATAGTCATAAGTAAAAAAAAAAATCAGAAAAGTAGTAAAAATAAAACAAAATAAAATAAAAAGTTTTGCTCCTTTTTGGTTTTGTTTTACTGTTGATAAATACTTTTATCTGTGTACTATTTTCTGCCATTTACTTTGTTCTGTAAACATAAAAATCTTTGGTCAAAAGACAAAAAAAAACAAATACTGAAATTAAAAGGAAGAAAGTCAAACAAAATAAAAGAAAAAGATGTTTTTAAAAATATATAATAATTGCATATCATAATTTTAAATATTTGATTATGTTCATTATCAATATTGTTTTCCTTAGTTATTTTAATATAATTTTCTAAATCTATTATTTTTTGTAATTTGTGGAACATTTCTTCCCAAGTTCCCATTTTTTCACACATTTCTGGAAGAATCTGCACAATTTTCTCAGCGTTCAGCCATATAAATACTTGTGATACAACAGTGACGTCACTCCAGGTTTCGGAGGGTTAACTCTGTTTACAGGGCGGCGGGTCGGAGTGACCGCTTCACTGAGACAGCGCGCTGACACACTTACGGTGTGTGTGAGGGGGAATATCAGAGCGCTGATGGCAAAACAGAGCGATAATATTTTCTGTGCTGACTCACCTCGGTGGACAGTTTGGCCCCGTGAGACGCTCCGTGTCTGCGTCCGTCCAGAAGTCCTCGCTGGGTCCCTTTCTCAAAGCCCTCCCTGTAGCCCTCCCCTCTGAACCTGGAAAACAAACACACGCTAAATGAATGAATTATTTTTTTTTACTGTTTTTAGCGTCTTCACCTGTGTGCCTGTTGATATGGAGTCTGAATGATAATAAAGATTTGGATTTGGAGACACTGGGGCCCCTGGGCACAGATATGCAAAGGGCCCAGCCAGTATTTGGTGGATTGGCCTCTTTTTTTATTTGATTTTTGTATGTATGAGATTTCTCATGCATCTTTTTGTGGTTTCATTTCTATTTGCGGTTGTTTTGTGGTTCTCTGAAGTCATTTTCTGGTTGTTTTCTCCACTTTTGTAGTTGTCTTGTGTCTCTTTGCGGTCTTTTTGAGAATCCTTCTGGTCTCTAGGTGCTAATGTGAACGAAATTTTGGCCACCCTGAACCTCCTGGGTCCTGGGGGTCATGCTGTAATCTGTGTATGATTTTTTTTTCAAGTGTGTTTTGAATTTAAGCATGTGAAGTAAAACAAAAACAGTCTACAGATTGCATCAGTTTTCTCGTGCGAAAGGCAGCAGGGAGAAGTATAAACTTAATAAATTCTGCCCCTTTATTACATAAAGTACCTGCTATCATAAACTCCCCTGTATAAATTCAAGGCTTGTCAGATATGAACCAACTATACATACACATACCTATATCTAAATATTTACCATTCTGACCATAACAATAACAATAATAATAATAATAATAATAATAATAATAATAATAATAACAATAACAACAACAACAACAGTCCTACTGAACACTAGTGAGAAGAAACAGGGGTTGAGTTGGGATGTAATTAAAAGCAGAGGGCAAATAATGCAAGATGCAGGACGCATAATGTCAGTTTAAAATAATACAAAGAAATAGTATATAATATAATATATAGAATTTATTACACACCTGTATAAATAGACTTTCATTTGTGTTATACAAAAAATAGATAGGCAAAATAGAAAAAAACATAAATAAAGATAAATAAAAGAAATAAACAGACAAAAATAGAAAAACAAAATAAAAAGACGATATCACAAAAGCAAAAAACTTATATATGAAAATGTAAATACTTACAATTCTGACAATAACATACAGAACTTATTACACACCTGTATAAATAAACTATCGTTTGTCTTATACAAAAAACTATTAAATTGTTATCAGTAGCATCTATAATACACACATATGTATATGTATTTACAAATATATGTGTATGTGTGTATTCACAGTAAACTCGTGATCAGCTGACTGTTTTAAAGGTTTTTTGCTCTGAAAACAGATTTTAACCATTTTAAAGACCAAAAACACCGATACTTATCATCATTACCTGAATAATAATAATAATTATTAGTATTTTATTATCCGGTTATTCACGTGTGGTCACGGTGTGGTGAGGGGGAGCAGGTAGGCTCGTGCCTCCGGTAAACAAAACAACAAAAACCGCCAGAAAACTCACCTTTCTTCCGCCAGGAGAATGTTGTCAAACAGATCGTTGTTTCCAGACATCTTCAGATTACTCTGTTAATAACAGAAAACACAGAGTTTTAACAGCTCTGAGCTGCAGGAGCTTTAAAAAACACCAACAGTTTAAAGAGAAATCTGCTGAGTTTGACCGCTGAACTTTCCACCAGCTTCCAGCAGCAGCTCTCACTTCCTCCATCAGCAGAGCGGTGCTGCCCCCGCAGGACCGGAGGGGAACAACAACCTGCAACTGTAAAATGCAATGCAATGCAATGCAATGCAATGCAATGCAATAAAATAAAATAAAATAAAATAAAATAAAATAAAATAAAATAACACTAAGTTAAATAAAATAACACTAAGTTAAATAAAATAAAATGCAATAAAATAAAATACAATACAATTAAACTAAATTAAATTAAATTAAATTAAATTAAATTAAATTAAATAATGCGTGATAAAATTGACACATATATTGGCTATAAAATACAAAAACAATAAACTGTACACACACATATACTGTAAGTGTGATGAGAAACTGAACTAAAATAAAATAAAATGAGGAAAGAGGGTATGATTGTGTGATGAATTGTCATCTGTCTGTTTTTGTTATATGAAATAAAACACCAATAAATAGATACATAAAATAATAACATCACAATTATTATATTAGACTAGAAAGAAAGAAAGAAAGAAAGAAAGAAAGAAAGAAAGAAAGAAAGAAAGAAAGAAAGAAAGAAACTTGTGTAATGTCTTCGTAAAACTCAATGAAAATTTTTTGGGGAAAAAATCAAAACATTTTGTTGTGTGTCATGACATTATTACAGTGTGGACCAACAGTTTTTTGTTTTTTTGTTTTGTTTTAATTCATTTTAATTTATTTCATTTTATTTTAAAAAAAAAAAATATTATTATTTTTGTGGAAAACTTTAAGTATTTTTAACTCACCTATTCTCATGTGCCCCTTTTAAACACTGAGGGAGGCGCTGTGCATTAAAGTGGGGACACACTCTTTTATTTTATTTTTTTTTATTTTTTTTGCCTTAATGTATTTTAATCTTACATATCTTTTGCTGTTGTTGCTTTTTGTGGAAAACCTATTTATTTATTAATAATAACTATTATAATTTATTTATTTTATTTATTTATTTTTGACTCACCTAGTCTCCTGTGTCTCTCCCAAACCCAACACTGAAGGGGGGTGCTTTGCATTCACAGGGGGAGACACTGTTTGATGAGGGAACGCACTCTTTTATTTTATTTTTGTTTGAATGTATTTTATTTTACATGTTGTTTGCTGTTGTTGTTGTTTTTTGTGGAAAACCAGAATTTTAATTCAACTAATTTATTATTATTATTATTATTATTATTATTATTATTATTATTATTATTATTATTATTATTATTATTATTATTTATTTATTGATTTATTTTATTTTATTTTATTTTTTTTTTTCTTTTTTTTCTTTTTTTTTTTTTATGTACTGACCTAGTCTCGTGTGCCTTTCCCAGACCAAACACTGAAGGGGGGCGCTGCATTAACGGGGAAAGTTTGATGAGGGAGCACACCTTGAAGAAACACCTGTCCGAAACAAGAGTGAACTCTGATGTCCGACTGCAGTGAACGCAGCGCGAGATGAAGGCAGCTGTCTGTGCAGCTGAAGGGTTTCCCTCCTTTTTACCTTCTTTACCTGCTCGAAACTCACCTGCGGGTCGGTCAAAAAGACTTTTTGGGACACTGAACATACGAAGAAGTTAAGACTAAACCGACAAAGGTGGGGACACTTTTATTTTGTAACCAGCGAGGACGCATGAAGAGGACACATTGTTTGTGGTCGGTTAGCATGGACTTCACAGGACAATATTCACAACTTGGACTCATTTTTATGCAAAAAAACTTCGGAGGACCCAAAGGACTCTTCAAAAAAGGACACATGCTGGACATCATGGCCGCTTCAAAGGTAAGGAGGCAACACTTTTATTTTTCTGTCGCTTTTGTTGACTGTGTCCTTTAATCTGAATGATTTCAACTCTTTAAACTCTGCTGTTCACGCTTTTTTTCCAACCAAATGAGCGTTTGAATCTTGAAAAATGTTACCGAGCTAATGTGTAGCCTGCAAAGTAGCTTAGCCGTTAGCCGTTAGCAGTTAACCCTTTGAAACCCGGATCGACATCAGTTTTCTTGTGCTGCGTTAAGGAGCCTTTCACAGGCTGTTTGACCCCTTTGATTTATTTTTTTTTTTTTTTGAAAACGCAGTTATCACCTTTACAAAAGAAATGTCCCATAAATTAAAAGAAGTACTAAAAAAAAGAGTTTTCTGAGGTTTTTTTTTAAAAAGGAAAATGTCTTGAAAATATACATTTAAAATTCTAATAAATTTATATTTAAATGTATATTATAGAAAATATATATATAATAGGCTATGAAAAAGAAATACATTTTTAAAAACTCCATCACTTTTTTTCCTCATTTATTTGTTGGTTTTTGTTTTTTACTCTTTTTTTGCTCATTTGCAGGTAGTTTTCTCATCACTTTTTTTTTTTTTTTTCAAATTTAGTCTTGAAATTTGTTGGCCATGTCTTGTTAAATTGCTGGTTACATTCAAACCTGGATTGCTTGGACTTCAAAGGGTTAACCCAGCGGGGGTCATAGTTTTTAATCTTTTAGATGTAAAAATTTGCAAACTTATGTATTTAAAAATATTTAGAGATAGATAATTGCACAGGGTGGTCACACATATCTGACATTCCTGTTGTGCTTTTATTTTTCCAAACCTCGTTTTCTCATTAACAGAATACACCTTTTTAAGGTAAATAAACCGAAGTGAGTGCTGCTAATTAAGATTTGAGTCTGAGGATATTATGGGATGTTTTCCGTGGTCATGGCTGGAGGCTTTGTGGTGCTGCTTGTGTTATTGCATCAGTTTCAGTGTGAGCTGTCATAAAGCTGCATGGTATCACATCATATTTGCTCTGCCTCTGCTCGAGCTTCTGCTTTCTCTCTATGTTCCCTGAACGAGGACAGATGATGGCTGTGAAGTAGATTGTTTATTCCTTTAGAAAAGAAACGTATGAACACTGTTTTTATCATTTGGTCTATAAAATGTGTGGAAGTGGTGAAAAATGCTTTTGACAGTTTCCTGAAGCACTTTAAATAGCTTTGTTACCAAAATGTAATTGGCAATATAAACTTGCTTTGATCAACCAGCAGTCCAAAACTTCAAAATATTCAGTTTAAATATCATGTGAGACAAATAAGGACAGCATATTGCGTCCCACAGGCTCGATTGAAGATGTTGAGGAAGTATTTGATTCCTCAGTTTATCAACTTATTAAATAAGAGTTTGGCACCTGAGTAGCCTCATGGTCCTCGAGTCAAACTCTTAATGTGAAAGGAAATGATAATAAGTTGCCCTGAATGCACTTACTGTAATGTCTGATTTGTAGAGTTTGTTGTATGATTTTGTTTTTTAGTTAAATGATGTTTGCATTTTTGCATTTATGTGTATTTATGTGAAACTGCTGCAGGCAAGACTAAATTTTTTTTCTGACAATAAACTGAAATGTAATATAATATAATATAATATAATACAGTACTTAATTCATTAAAAAAAATTTTCCTGTTGATTGATTAATCAATAACAGCTATGGGTCGACAGATTATTGGCTAAGCAGATTATTGGGGCCAAAATTTGGCATTTTGCCTTTATTAGATTTTTATTTTGATGATTTGATTAAATCTCACTGAACTTTATAAAAACACAAAAAGTTGCTGGGAACTTGTTGTATCTGATGTTGAAAGTTTCAGTTTTGCATTTAAACAAAGTTTTGTTTTGGAATTTGTTATATTACAAATATTTACATTTTTATTGCAAACGCATATCGGTTCCAAATATCAGTCCTCGGTCTCATTACATCCTCATAATCGGTGTCAGTCGCCCCGTAGTCACAGCAGCACATGACTCGTGCTTCCTTATAGATCTGAAATCAGCAAATCTGTAAAAAAAAAAAGTGAAATGCAAAACACTGTTAGTGGTACTATTATAAGGAACTTTTGCTGAAAAGCTCTGAGCTTGTCTTTTCGCTGTAATCGGTCCCTGTAACAGCAGAGGGCGCTGTAAGACAAGTGCAGCGATGTCTCTGCAGCAGAGTCTCAACCTGCTGAACTCACCTGACTGATCTGAGTCCTCTGAGAGGAAGCCGAACGTGAGCAGCTTTGGATGATCTCCATCTGTGTTGATAGACCGCAGCCTCTGAAAACAAATAGTCCTCTCAGGTTCTAAGTTCAGTCGTGTTTCATATTGATGCTACCAGGAAAGAGGAGGTGTTGAGTCCCTGAACCTCCATATTGTCCTGTTCTCGCTCTCTGACAGCTGTGAAAACACAGCTGGAGGGTTTTTTTATTTATATGGCATCATCAGCAACTTTAACACATTAATGATTTATTCTGCAAACATTTCTGTTCCCTCAGTGGGTGGAGACACGTCCACCAGGCTGAGGTGCAGAGGTAAAAGAGAGGAACAGTGACAGGAAGCACCTGGGCATTTCTGTCAGTTAAATCGCTCTCTTCTCATGAAAACAATCTTTCTCTGGCACTTTTGATTATTTTGTACCTTTTATTATTTTGTACATTTTTCCATGGCACTGAAAAAAAAGACCCCAGCAAATGGGATTCTCTGCGGCTCAGCAGGTAGAGCGGGTCGTCCACTAACGGCAAGATTGGCGGTTTGATCCCCGCTCTTCCAGTCGGCTTGTCGAAGTGTCCTTGCACAAGATAATGATCCCCAAATGCTCCCGATCGGCAGTCCACTGTGTGTATGAGTGTAGCACCTTGTATGGTAGCCTTGGCCGGCAGTGACCTATGTGTGTGTGAATGTGTGCGTGAATAGACGCATGTGACTTGTAGTGTGAATGCACACATAAAACTAGGAAAGTGCTATAAAAGTGCAGATCTGTTTACCAAACCTGCCACCCTCAGTGCGTTGAGTATGTATCCTGACTAGGGCTGGGACGCCGCGTCGACGCAAAAAATACGTCGACGCAAGAACTGCACGTCGATGCGTCGTCACTCAGAATCAAAAAATGGCGGCGGCCGCGGCATCGAGTAGCAGCCACTTTTTGATTCTGAGTGACGACGCATCGATGTGCAGTTCTTGCGTCGACGTATTTTTTGCGTCGTCCCAGCCCTAATCCTGACGTGCATAGCAGCTAGGGGTGCACAAATAGATTTTATACATGTAGCACAATATTTTTGCGTGTCAATATTTTATCGATACACGGACACCGAATATCGTTTTTTGATGCCTCGGCACCAGTGATAGCCAAGTCGCCCCGTCCCATTCTCCAATCTGAGATATCACAGAAATGCTTTGAGGGAATTTCTTCAAATTTTGCACAAAAGTCCACTTGGACTCAAGAATCAACTGATAACATTTTGGTGGTCATAGGTCAAAGTTCAAGGTCACTGTGACCTTACAGGCAAGTTTTTGGCCATAATTTAAGAATTCAGGAGTTTCATGAGAATTCAGAAGTCAACTTGCACCAAATGTTCTTAACCGTCCAAATCTGCTCCGACCAGGACACGATGCCAAAAAAGGCTGTAAGAAGAAAAACTTTTGCAGTAGTTAATTTCACGTACTGTTAAATAAACTTAAACAAAGTAAATGTGATTTCAGGTAAAATGTATTGAAGTATTATAAGTAAAAGTATGCATGCACAAAGGTTTAAATAAATCAATATAATTAAAAGGTAAAGCAGTAAATCCTCAAACATATAGTTTATATACTATAAGACGCTGGAACCATGAAGTGTTTTATTTTTCCTAAAATGGCTTAAAATGATGATAAAAATTGTTGCTAATCAATATTCTAATCAATCAATTATTTGTTTTAGCTGCATTTCTATATTTTCATATGGTACAAATCTTATTGTGTAAAGCAGTTATATAATAATTGTTGTGGAGTAAAAGTACAATATTTCCCTCTTTAGTGTGGTGGAGTAGAAGTGGAGAGTCGTGACCACTTCAGGATTTCAGGATTTTTGAAGCCTGAATGAAGTTTTCAGAGGTAAAAAGTTCAAACTAACTACACTGCAGCGCGACTCCGCATGATGACGTTCTCTAGCCTCCTTTAGCCTCTTGTCAGCCTTTTTTAAGACACATTAAAGCCTCAAAGTTCACAGTGGGGCATTTACTGACGTATTTTATGTCGTTGAACAAAATATAAAAGTCTCTTCTTGTGTTAACCACGGATCTTATTTCAGGGTCAGATACTGAATTGGCGACATTAATCTTAAAACTCTGCAGATTGTAAAGATCCTAAACCGAACTAAATCGGAACCTTCATATCCTCCGAATTTTTGTTTTTGTTTTCTGTTCTGTTTAATTCTACAATTCTACAATTTCATTTAGCAGACGCTTTTATCCAAAGCCACGTACAACACAAGCAAGAATTTAGACTTAAGGAAAAAACCCTTAGTAAGTGCAAAAAGTGCTTCAGGTGTGATTGGTCACAGGTATTGCCGTCTAGTGGCAGAAGAAGTTTTTTTTTTAAACCAAAGTAATAACCAGTAGCGATCTCAGCATCTGAGATTCAACAATCTCAGTATCACTACTTGCGATGACAATCAACATACAACATCGCACAACTAATGTATTTTGTATTCTCTATTTTCCATTCTGTATTTGTTTTTTCTTTTGCATTTCATGTAAAGCGTCTTTGCGTACCTAGAAAAGCACTATACAAGTCCTGTCTATTATTATCTAATGTGCTGATGAGGGGGAGATGTGTGTGAAGCAGCCGTGTTTTCACAGACGTGGATGTTTGACTGCGGAGACATACATGTGGAATAAAACCTGCGCTGGCGAGGACGTGATCCTGATGCTCTGTCTTAAAGAGCGTCCCTTTGCTCTTTTGTACACTCTTAAGTTTCCTTTACTCATCACTCTCTGTGTGTGTGTGTGTGTGTGTGTGTGTGTGTGTGTGTGTGTGTGTGTGTGTGTGTGTGTGTGTGTGTGTGTGTGTGTGTTCTGTTCTGGTGCTACTGAGCACGTGCAGACTCAAAAACACTGGCAGGACTCCAGAGCCACACAGCTGTGCAAATGGCAGCTGCTCTGCACTGTTTGTATGCACTGAGTGTTTGGTGCAAAGACTTCACTAAAAGTCCATTGTGAGTTTTTTTTAAAAAGAGCAGGAGTATCCTGGTGTGACTGTCAGAGATGAAAAAGGCTGATCTGGCTGCGGAGAACTCCTCCAGGCTCTCAGACAGTATCACACACTGTAGTGACCTTAATGACTGACCAGTTTCTGCGAATTTCACTTTTAGCAAAACAAATGTACATGCTGGCCAGACTCCAGCAGATAACTGATACAACCTGCCGCCCCCGACAGACGCAGTACAGTACAGGACATCTGGAAAAATAACCAGCATTTGATGGATGGCAGAAAGGTTCGTTTGGGGCAAATGGGGCAAGCTGGCGGCAGAGACAGTGTGGTTTTAGTGAGAGACTCCAAAAATAATATAGTTCAGGATTAATACGAGATAAACAATCCTTGGTTGGTGCTGTTTTTGTTTAATCATTATTATAAAATTAGAGATCAGTGGCTGATAGAAAAGTTTTCATTTAAAGAGAGGGTTTTATATATATATATGTTAGGGCCGGGCAATATGACCTAAAAATTAAATCTCTCGTAAACCAAACTCAATTTACGATTTTAATTGATTTTTTTTCCTTCTTTAAAAAAAAAAACAACTGATAAAGACAGGTGTGATGTTTGTTTTTATTAGGCCCACTTGTGTATACAGTGTGCGTGTGTGCGTGTGTGTGTGTGCGTGTGTGTGTGTGTGTGTGTGTGTGTGCGTGTGTGTGTGTGTGTGTGTGTGTGTGTGTGTGTGTGTGTGTGTGTGTGTGTGTGTGTGCGTGCGTGCGTGCGTGCGTGCGTGCGTGCGTGCGTGCGTGCGTGCGTGCGTGTATCGGTTGTCCGACAGCCCGCTCCATAGCACCAAAATGTCTAAAACAGCCACATCTGCAGAGGTGAAAGTGAGAGTCCTGCAGTCAGGAGAGGTTGGCCTATTATCAGCACAATGTGCTTCAATTTGCCTGAAGTTTGTTTAAGATGGAGCTTTTCATTTTTATATAATGCTGGAAAGTTTAATAAATAATAATAAATCACATGTTTATTACACTCCAACACACCATGGTCACATGAAACTGTGTCAGTGAACTGTGAGGGCAAAAAACAAACCCCCCAAAAAACAAAATAATCGTTCTTCTATCATAATCAAAGTAAAATGTTCAGTTAATGGTGGTATTGATTTTAGGTATGAGGCTCGGACCTTTGCTTTGAATTTTAGTAGAATAGGTCCTCCAGCTGGTGATGCTGTTCTACAGTATATTTGTCATGTTCAATGTCTGACAGAAAATAGATATTTAAACCAAAATTAACCTGATGATACCTTCATATCTCACTTAGGAGTCAAAGGAACCTTTAAGCTCGACAGAAATAGTGATTTGATGTATATCGTGATAAATATCAATATCGACTGATATGAAAAAAATAATGATAAGAGTCACAATGTCTGACTGACTGATCATCAGGTGAAAGACACTGAAGTCTCAGTCTGCAGTGATCGTTGATATTAGTGATTACATTTACCTGTTGTCTTACCTGGCCTCCTCCACTGGGGTTTGTATCCCAGCATTTGTTCACACTGATGAAGCCCAGAGAAAGTGTCACAGCATCATGTGACCTACAAAAGCCAAAAAAAGTGTTTCAATGGCACTTTTGTGAAATACGGCTCTTTTTTTCCCCCAAATTGCCTGAAATACCACCTCATGCAAGTGAAAAACTTGTATGTGATTTTTTTTTCCAAAACTGACAGTTTTTGCAGTTTGAGGGTTTAATGGAAACCTGCTTAGTATCGTTTGGTGTTTCGCCGCACTATATTTGGCTTTTTTTCCAGCACTGTCTCTTGGATGCCCACTGACACCTGGTCATTATTATTTTTACAAAGCCCTGAATTCGCCTGAGCGCTGTGAGGGTGCACCACCACACACTGAGAGTGGGTCATTAATGACTGAGAGGGATTACTTGTGACTGAGTCTATGCGTTGTTCTTTTTTTTAGGAAAAGCCTGCATAGTATATTTTTAATTTGATATATTTAAATACTGCATGTGATAAAGTTTCGGCTGCTGAGCGCTCTCAGCCGTTAGATATCTCAGACTTTCTGCCTCTGTGTGTTCTCCACACAGGTGGACAGACACCTGAACTCCAGTAGGTGCTTTGCCAAAAATATTGTGCTTGATGACTTTCATGCAGTCCCATTCTATGTAATATAGGTCACACGTATAACGTATAACACTGAGACCAAACCAGAGTAACCTCTGCCTATGTCACAGAGGTTAAAGGTTATCAGAGAGGTGATAGACAGAGCAAACAGACAACTTCAAAAGCTTTTCCGATGTCATCACCAGCAGGTATATGTGGTTTTTCATGCTGTTATGCTCAACATAAATAGGATGCATAATGTCGTGTCCTCCCCCTGCCCTGCTGCAGGTGAAGGGCACGATGTGATACGCTCAGCAAACACAAACAGGATTATTGTATTTGCTCACTCTGCTCAGATGAAAAGATGACATAAATGTCTTCAGAGGTTACTAAATACTTAGTCACAGCAGTGACATAAACAGGCAGGAACACGATAAACACCTGCACGCACTCGGACGGTGCAGCCTGCACGGTCCACTCTGTGCCAGACACCTGCGGGGACACGTGTGCATGTGTGATCAGCTGTGTTTGTGAATCAGGAAAGTTTTTTGCAGAATGCATCCAAATATCAAACGTGAGAGTGTTTGTTCATTGGGAGGTGAGTGAGAGGTTAGTTTTTTTAACCCGGTATGTACTGCAGGCCTGTCGGGGCAGGTCCAAGTCTAAAGTCAAGCCACACAATTAAAATTTCTTTGCCTGTGTGGCGTCAAAGTCTCCCTCATCGATATGTGTTTTCTGTATTGTACATTTTTTCGGCTTTTGTATTTGTGATGTACCTAATCTATAGCTTTCCTGCTGTACGTACACTCATGCTCTCTGGCACAAAACCTGCTGAGAAAACAGGAACAGGTCGCTGAAAAGATTCAGTGGCTCAAATGTTGTTTGGAAATGCAACAGTGTGTCTATAGGCCTGTTTCCATCACAGATTTGTGCAAAAATTTAGTGATATTTTTGAAATGTTGATAAAACACTATTGCAAGGTGACTGAGTTTCCTTTGAGTGCTGTTATGCAACTTTTCCTCTCATGATGACATCCCAAGAAGCATGGCGATGGATGTTCAAAACATTAGCAGCCACCGCACTAGCCATCATTATTTCCAATCCGAGGTGACCTAGGCGTGTTATGGAGCGATAATGGAGAGGCAAGTGGCCACTTATGAGGGATTTGCTCAAATTTCTCAGAGTTTTGTGATGCAATAACAGCTCTTGTAGCGCCTGCTGCACCATGAGAGAAACATTTCCAGCTGACAAGCTCATAGCGTCGTGTGATCCCAAGACAGACCTTGGGATGATCAAAATAATGACTATGACTTTTTTATGTTAATTAGGATGACAATCTATACTTTGTTTTTTTCTGTTATTATGGATGACTTCCTATACGATGGCGTTTTTTATATTTCAGATGACAAACTATACTTTGACTTTTCCATGCTATTTTTCAATAACATGCTTTACTATGACTTTTTTATGCTTTACAGTTGAAATTCTATATTATGGTATTTTTATGCTATTTTGAAAGACATACAGCCACACCTGTCCACTAATATGGTGTTTAACATATTTGTGAACAAAATGTTAGAGAAATATATCTACTGAGTGCATGAAAAAGTCTTAGATATTGAAATGAAACCTGTGAAAAATGGAAGGAAAAACAAACATGTTGAGTTTAATTCTTTGTTCAGTGTATTTAGCATGGTCCAACAGTTTAAAAACAGTGTTTTATGGCAGATTTCTAGAAACAAGTTTGATGTCATACAAAATACAAAAAATGCAAGTCACTCACGTGCAACAGTTCTTCTCATGTTGGTGTCTCTCGATCGTCTTTTGCATACTGCACACCAAAACCTTTCTTTATGAAAACCTGCAAATCTCATGCAGATTCATCTGTGCAACATGAATAAGTGTCGCCACTAGATGGCGGTGCATCATTTGAATTGACACTTGGTGGCTGATCATTCAGCAGGCTGGAAGTCAAACTTTAGGATGATTTGTTGGCCCTAACATACAAGATTGGAGGTCCAGTTAATGCCTCCTTCTTTGTTGTCACCCCGTCTGATACCGCCTCCATCACCTGCGTCCATCAACTCGTCTGAAAACCGTCTCCATCATCTCTAACATTATCCGGGAATGAGAAAGGGGCGTTACTGGAATTTGACTTTTGGACTTCATGGACACAAAGCTGTTTTTTTATTTTATTTTATTTACTTATTATTCAGTTATTTATTGAAGTATTTGTGGAGCCTTTATTTAACCTGAAAAAACTCCTAAGATTAAAATCTCTTTTTTTTAGGTGTGTTTTGGCCAAGACAGGCAGCTACAAACGTTACAGACAGACAGCGTAGAACAAAAAATACAAAATCAGAATATAGAACTACAAAACAAGCAATATAAAATACAAAAACGAAGAAAGACTAAACACTACATTAATATATGCTATAAGTAAACCACGAAAACAAGGAAAACTCAAAGACCAGCTGAAATACACCCTGGCATTAATGTAGATGATGATGTACAAAACTGTGTTTTTCACATCTGTCTGTGGTTTTAGTAACAAATATTACTTTGTCCTAATTCGTTTCAAACTAAATGATATATATTCAAAATGTGGTATCTCTTGAAGTGCCCTGACCTGTTGAAGTTACTTCATTCTAGTCCTGTTAACCTTGTTTTTATGCATTACCTCACATTTAAAAGTAATCCGATTACCCCATCACTCCTGATGTTGAAGCATAGGCGTAGATTAAGATTTGGAACATGTATATTTGTGTATGTTAGAGACAGGAGACTCTTGCTTCCTGTAACAGTGTGTGTGCAAAAAGTTTTTCCGATATTGAAATTTTATTATGAGTCCTTGAAAAGTCATGTAAGTTTTGGAATTATGTGACGGGAATGCAGGATGTGAGATGACACTCAGTATTTCCTGGCGAACAAATCCAAAACCCTGATTCATACGTGTCCTCCCCCAGTGTTGAAACGCAATCTACGCCCTCCTCGTGTTTAGGTTACGTGGCTCGGTCGCCGTTTGTCCCCGCGAGCCCCATATCACCAAAACATGTCAGGATCTATTTGGACTGAAACGACTCGAACATTTTTGGCTCTCTGAGGCTCCCTGAGCTGCGGAGGGTTGTGAATAAGCGGAGCTGCAGGGTCTCACCGCTGAGGGCTACTGGGAGGTCTCTTCAGATTCCTGTCTGACAGCGAGGGTCCTCCACTCTCTCTGGAGAGCCCCTTCACCTCCAGCCAGCAGAGAGCGAGGCCTGAGCCCCGGCTACACACACACACACGCACACACACACACGCACACACACACGCACACACACACGCACACACGCTCAATTATTCCAGACAAATTATGGACACTGGGGGGATGCCTCGGCCTCTGCGTGGTCTGGCGGGGGAACATTTAACTCATTGTTGCCCCCTAATCTTCACCTCCACCCTTCCTGTGACCCCCGCTGCCAGCCTCCACCCCCGGCCCCCCTCCCTCACCAGCAGAAATATGTATCTTTCACTACCAAAGTCACACTAGAGGGTTTTGTTTGCATCTCCTGTGATGAAACTGGACGTTTTGTTGGAATTTTATTATTTTGAAAATGCACATTTCAATGCTTTTTAGCCAAATCTTAGCACCAGCAGAGGTTTCATACATTTGATGTTGTCAGAAATTTTAAAATTTAATCTAATTCTATTCCGCCGCACCGCGTGTCTCTGTCTGTCTTTATTCTCACGCAGTCTGTCACCATTGTTTTAAAGTTTTGTGTTTTGTTTGACCACAAGGCTAAAAAGAAAAAAAAACAACAAAAAACTTGATTGGCCGTAGGAGGTAGAGGTCAGAGGTCAGATTGTGGTGAGGCGACATGGGCGGTAATGAGAGCCTGACCCTCATTAGATCGAACTCCTGATGAGACGACAATGAGAGCTGATGAGGACGGTCAGGTGTAACGAGCAGCACAAACAGGCAGGAAGAGAGGAAGACTTCGCATTCTGCAGAGTGATTATAAAAACCATCTCTGCAAGTATTTGGAAGTACTTCACAGGAAGTGATTGTTTTGGTTTGATTACATAAGGTGCATATTAGATCTTGGCGATAAATTGATTTTATCGATTAATGCGAATTTTCAAAATCAAAATTTTCTCTTTAACATCCTCCGCTGCTTAGTGGAATCATTTTCCCGTTGTGTCCCGTATGACAGGGAAGTGACCCGCTGCAAAGCTGTTACTGATGCAGTCGCCGCGTAACGCTCAAGATACGGCGCCTAAAAACTATCCACCACAGCTATGAGCTGAGGGGATGTCGTCAGACTCCTCTACAGCGGACCGATGGTCCAGTCATTTCAACACAACCGATAACTTTAGCTGTTAACACGAGACTAATGTTGAACGACAGTTAATTTCAGAATTGCTCATTTTCAATATTCTACTGTTTCAACTGTAAAACTGTGCAACATACAAACTGACTAGAAGCCCTTTACATATTTCAGTTTGCCTTTGTTAATTTTTTATTACATTTATTTTTATTTTTATTTTATTTTTGCATACAGGTTTTATTAAATCTTTTAGTCTTTTTGTGTTTTGATGTGAAGCACTTGTTGCATTTAATTTCTTTCTTGTAAAGCACCTTGGGCTGCATTTCTTGTATGAAAGGTGCTATACAAATGAAGTTTATTGTTATTATTATTATTATTAATAATAATAATAATTATTATTATTATCACTGCGTATGACAACAAAAAACATTATAGTTTGCATTTAAACTTTAATTTAAAACTAAACAAAAATTATCTCTCAGTTCTTTATAAACAACAGCAGGAACTCAGTGACATTCAGATTCTGTATAAAATATAAAATAGTACAACAAAATAAAATTCAAATACAAATATATAAAATAGATCAATAGGTGATTTGCTTTTCTCTTTTTTCCACCTGGACCTGCACACGCTGCCATTTCTCCTGAATTCTTCTGGAAACACCCATGCTTGTTGTTGTCATGCACAACAGTGTGACGTCATTATGTCTGAATATTTTTTGCAGCATGAATTGTTCTTATTAAAATCCTTACCTGTGTTCTCATGAATGATATGATGTGGCGCACCTTTAGACGACAGTCTCACATTATATTCCCTCTGGATGATTCCTCCCCTTGTGATTTACAGATCGGTCAGTGCCAGCACAGGAAGTAGTGCGCTCTCTATTGCATAATTGCCCAATATTGATGTCTGGACATGATGGTTTCTAATTTTCCAGGAGCAGGGCAGGGTGTGAAGGAGTGCAGAAAAGAGCCATGGGAAAATAAGGGGAGGCTGATCAAAGTGGATAAATTATAGAAGGTGAATGAGACAGTTTTAGGGGGGAAGTTTAGAGGGAGTACAACAAGTGAAGATTGAAGCTTCGAGAGGGAACAAAGCTGAGAAATAGTCTGTGTTACAGGATGTGAGTCAGCGTTGTCTACTCGGGGATGATGGGAAAGTCCAGCTTGACTTGTTTGTAGTCGCACAGATTAAAATTGTGATTACACGCACCTAAATAAAATTTCTCACTGTCAGTGAATATGTTATATGGCAAACATGTGAATTAAGAATAAACTTGCAGTGAAGATGAAATGGGATGGATGATAGAGGCAAGTGTGTGCTTAAGTGTGGACAATTTTGTCCCTATTTTGACTCCATGTGCTGTCACACAATTTATTTACTTAATTACATCCTGGTAGCAGTTATCTAATGTAGACAACACCTTCAGTTTGTATACAGTACAGCGCCATCGGGCTGCGGTCCACCAGACAGTTGACATTGTTGCTGGTGCCTCTAATGCCTAATTTAGACGAAAAATGGAAAAGTTGTCGCATTTTTGAAAAAAATCTGCGTTCATACAGTATGATAACATTGTGAAATCGATCCACGAAAACAACCATAAATGCTGTAGATTGCACGCAGGTCAGTAGTTGGCAGTGTAACTTTGTAATGGCACACCGTTTTGACACCACTTGTAGGGGTCCTGGCCCCCAGTTTGGGAACTTTGGGAACTTCTGCTTTACTTTAGTGATTTACAGCAGGTCCTCCTGTGACCTGGCTTCCTGCCGCCAACAGCTTACTTACTTGTGAGTGACAGCGTTGCATGCTTGGCTGATACAGTCTTAAGGTGTGCTTGATGGATGAGCCGACGTCCCCGAAGATCTGTTTGCCTTGTTGCTTTCAAAGGCCGAGCGTGACCTGCCGGCACGGATCAAGATGTGAGCCTTACTTCGACCACACCGGAACACCAACAGGTTGTGACCTCTGACAACAAGATCCAACATCATGTGGAGAGTGCACATCAATAAACACTTTGAAACCGCACCGCCGGCCTCAGCAGCCACCCAACAAAGACTCGCTGTGACACAAAGACAACACAATTGGAAAACAGGAATGCATGAGTTGAGAAAAGGAAGGGCCGGGTGGGAGAGAGGGGGGAAGTTTGGGAAAGCATTTGATGCAGAAGCTGAGCATTTGACTGCTCGGAGGACTATATGGACTGTGACTTTGATTTGCTCTAAAGTGATGCAGGTTTTGAAAAGGCCCTCTGAAGTGACAGCTTTTTCTCTTTTTCTGTCCCCTGTGTGGTGCGGGGGACTCAACCGGGGCCCAGAGACACTTATATCACTGGGCCGTGACAGCGACACACATACACGAGCACACAAACACACACAGAGCGGTGGCTCCAGGGCCTTTTGTTGCCGGGTCCTGGTCCACTGATCTTCTTCGTTGCTGGAGGACAATAAGGGGGCAGCCAGTCAAACAGGCAGTCAGTCAGCTACTGTCTGCTCCCCAATAACATAGCAGGCAGTCGCACGGGCAGAACTAATCTGGGAATGTCTCTGCAGCCCTTTTCCAAAAAAACATAAAACAAAAGAAAAACATGGACCCCACACTAAAATCCTATTCACATAATGACGTTAGAGTTATTATTGGGACTTCATTAAAACATTAAACTACCCACCAACCTCTGGATTTCACCCAAAGGAAACAGTTATTAGCAGTAAATTGTAGTTAAGTTGCAAAGTAAAAGTAGCCTGATATTGAGTGGCACTTTATCCCAATTTAAAGATACATATTTTAGCTCTTACCTAAAGGCACAAGCAGCTCCAGCGGTTCCAAAACATGTTTTGACATGAAAAACGACATGCTGGGCACGTTAATCAGAGTATGCACCAGTAGGCAGGTTTCCATAACAGATTTGTGCAAAACTTAAGCGATATTTTCGAAATGTTGATAAAAACACAATTCCTAGATGACTGTTTCCACTGAGTGATGTTCTGCGACTTCTTCTCTGGTGATAACACTCCAGTAACCATAGCGATGGATGTTCAAAACATTAGCAGCTTTATTTCTATTGCAGCCACCGCACTAGCTGTCTTTATTTTCAATCCAAGGCCACGTAGGCGTGTTATGGAGCCATGATGGAAAGGCGAGCCCCTTATACGTGGGAGTGGACACGTATTTCTGGGAGCTGATAGTCCACGATTTCACAGAACTCTTTTCCAATGGAGGCAGCTCGTACCAGCTCCAAAAGTTCCTTAGTCTCCATAAAGTCTCAAGGGCTATACCCGACTCCGGCTCAGCTTAATAACAAACAAATAAAAGTGATAAATAAATCCTACAGGATTTTATCTCAGGACATTTCTAGGATTTTTTTAATAGAAATGTCCTAAAATCCTAGAAACGTCCTAAAATCCTAGAAACGTCCTAAAATCGTAGAAATGTCCTAATAATGTAGAAATGTCCGAATGTCCTAGAATTGTCCTAATATCCGAGAAATGTCCTAAGATCCTACAAATTTCCCTACAATCCTAGAAATGTCCTAAAATCTTATGAAAATCGTAGAAACGTCTTAATATTCTAGAAATGTTGTAAAATTGTAGAAATGTCCTAAAATCCAAGAAACTTACTCAAAGTGTACAAACGTCCTAAAATCCTAGAAAAGTCCTCAATCCCTAGAAACATGTGTAGGGCTGCTGGGACTGGCCCCTGGCCTCCTGTCAAAGTAAAAGTGGCCCCCGGACAAATCAAGTGTGTAGCTGGCCGAGGATGTGCCAAAATACAACTTCCACTGCCGTGAGTTTGATTTATGTAGGATTACTGCTATTATATACAAGCTCGGTCTTAACAGAAATATTAAATGATAAGCATGATACAAATTAAAGATAGAAAATGCTTATTTATACTAAAAATCCAGAGTAATCACCGCTGCTTTAACAAACATCCAGACTTCGTCAGCTGGTGCTCTGAGGAGTAATGAGAGTAAAACCAGTGAGCAGCTTTAAGAATAACTCGCTGTCCTTTTTTCTTCCCTCTCCCCCTCTCCATCAATCTGAGGGCTCCTATTTGGGATGTCCCTCTTTATTTGATGTGGCAGCAATTAGCAGGGGGACTTTTGTCCCTTTGGGCAGACGGGCGGTCCACTCCACTGATCCCCGTCCATACGGGCTGAATGGAGAAAACTGAAGATAGCACGGCATGGGGATCAAACAGACCTGCCTTGCCACCGTTATGGCCCCTCAGCTCTCTCTTCTTTATTGGAGAAGAAGGAAGAGGGGGAGGAAAGAAAAGAGTGAGGTGTTAGTTTTCCCATGAGAATGCTCACTGGGGGGGCAACTCGATCTTTAGGGAATTTGTTTTGTAAAATATAAATGCTGTTTTTGTCTGTAATGTTTCACAGCATTTATAAAAACAAATCATTTTGATGTCATGATACATTAGTAGATCCAGGTGCCCTAAAAACTATTTAAGAAGCTTTGCACTGTCACACTCCACTGCAGCAGCCTGTCATCATGTTTGCGATATAGAATATATGCTGTTATTTATTTTTTTTAAATTGATAGCATCATTATAGGGAGACCAATCGTCTTTTATGTACCCAATACTTTTTGAACTGATATTAGCATGCCATCTGTAATAGTACACATTATTAATATACTAATGATGCACATGGAGACAATTAATGTCACCTGTGAAGCCACTGTTCAGTAGCGTCACACCATATTCACACAGGGTGCAGTTGTGCCCCAATATATTTATTGTCAGGAGAGCAGTGACCGAGCATTTCATGAGTGGTTCTGCTCCTCTGCGCTTTTCTGATCGCACGTTGGGCTCTGTGTCTGTCTGCTTGTGTGTCTGTGTGTGTGTCTGCTCGTCATTCTCACTCTCTGTTTAGATGCAACTGATAGTTATGTGAAATAAGTGAGCTTTGGCTTGTCATATAATTTCTATACAAAATATAACTCTTTATAAAGACATAATAGATTATTAGTGTGTTTTCTTGTCATATTTGCTCACAGCTCACAGAAAAAATTATCCAGGGCTTCCCCATAAAGTCATTTTTTGTGGCGGTCTGCCACATGTACAATTTCTATTTTTTGGAGAAGAATTTAAGCCACATTGAAAATGAAACTTAACCGTAACCCATTGAGCTGGGTCTTAAAGTTTTCTTTCATTACCTTTGAAGCAGCTCTCATTCATCGATCGGATCTGATCAGCTGTGATTGGATCGTTGGATCAAGTATCCACCCCGCGAGTCACAAACTGCTGCTGAGGAAAAAATAACTATTGGCGAGGCCCATAGTTCTCCATTCACAGACCCGCAAAAACCTTTGAAGAAGAGAGGAAACACAGAATGATACAAAGGGACACACGCATTTAAAAGTAGAAAAAAAAAGTTTGTTGAAGTGGTCAGTGATCTGTACTTGGCAGGCGTCTCACCCTGTCAACACGCCGTCCATCCATCCACCATCCCCTCCACTTCCCACTGACAAAGCCACCTCAAATACTACGTCACCTTAACGTTGATATGATGCATATAAAGCGCACACATGTAATGTGTTCACGGTAACCTCTAATATGTCGCTTAGATTTTATTTTTATTCTTCAGATGTGTCACACATGGCTGAGGTGCAAACACAGTGATGGACAAAACACCTCCAGATGTAGATCAGATCACATCTCAGGTGATTTCACACTTGTTTAATATGCACTTCTACCTAAATAAATCCAAATGTAAAGCTGGTTTCCATTACAGATTTGCACAAAAACTTAAGTGATATTCTTTGAAATGTTGATAAAACACAATTGCGAGATGACTGCGTTTCCACTGAGTGACGTTTTGCAACCACTCTTCTCCTAAAAACTTTCCAGGAAGCATGGTGATGGATGTTCAAAACATTAGCAGCTTTATTTTTATTGTAGCCACCGCACTAACCGTCATTATTTACTGTTATGGAGCAATTATGGAAAGGCGAGCCTTTTATATGTGGGAGCGGTATGAGGGATTTCTGGGAGCTGATAGTCCACAAATTCCCAGAAGAATTGTGGATTCAAAAACGTTTGGATGATCCACTCGACTTTCTCAGAGTGATGTGATGCAATAACAGCTCTTGTTGCCAACTCTTTTTCAGTGGAGGCAGCTTGTACCAGCTCCAGAAGATGTTAAAAGACTTAACAAAACATAAAAATGGCATGAGATCTATAACACGTGTGCTATAGTAGGGCTGTACCTGACTCGAGCTCAGTGAGAGTAATAACAAATGAAATTTCAAAAAGTAATAAATCCTATTGGATTTTATGTTTCTGTAGATGTGTTTTAAAATCCTACAAACATCCTAAAATACTAGAAACGTCTTCAAATTCTACAAATGTCCTAAAATCATAGATTTCTGAGGGTTAATGTAAACCCACCTATAGACTGCACGTTAATGCAAACTGGGAATAGAGTCAATATGATCCTTTTGACAACATCCAGAGACCTTCAAGATGCCTTTCTTTAAAAAGCAGGACGCTATAACTTCCTCTGTTGGGCCAGCAAGGCTGTGAACCTCTTTTCCACTCATCCCATCTCATCGATTAATGCCTTTCAAACCTCCTCCTGATGTCCGCCCTTTCTTCTTCTGTGGTGAAAACGGGTTAAAAAGGGTTTGTGGTCCTGGAGAAATGTCAATCAGCCGTCCCTGTGAAAACGGAGAAGAACAATTCTTCAAACGGCTGGAGGGAAATGGCAAGTCAATGAAAACCGCTGCTGTCTCATCAATAAAGAGTTTGAGCATTGTTGTTTTACAGTTGGCAGGGGGTCGAGGACAGCCCTGAGGGGGACGCTCTGTGTGTGTGTGTGTGTGTGTGTGTGTGTGTGTGTGTGTGTGTGTGTGTGTGTGTGTGTGTGTGTGTGTGTGTGTGTCAGGATGTCAGCAGGGGACCTCTCCATCAAACTTTAAGACAGTAATTTGCCACCTCATTACTAACAGCCAGCCCACAGGGACTGTGAGAGAGACCCTAGGTGGTCAGCAGCGAGAGCAGCAGGCGGAGGTGAAGACGTTAACTCCAAAACTAAAACGGACCGAGGGGGACAGATTAAAGGTGACAATCCTCGGCCCTTCAGGGCTCATTTTTGACAGAATTCAGGATAACTTACCGTTAAGGGCTTTTTTCTGTTTGCATTTTCACCACCAGTAGGAGCGCAGAAGTGACGAAATGTACGCTGGTCAGGGGTTAATATAAGCGTCACTTAAGCGTCACTTAAGCTTTTATGACTCTAAGGCCACACTTAGACAATAACAGCCCTACTAAAGACTGAAAAGTCTTTCATTTGCATTCAAAAAAAAAAAATCTGTGTTCATATGATTACATCGTGAAAGTGATTTTCGTGTACGTGGGTCCACAAAACCAACCAATGCTGTAGTGTGAATGCAGGCCAGTAGATGGCAGTGTAACTTTGTAATGACACACTGTAGAAGAACAACACGTATCTGCACAAAAAAGGCGTTCTTCTACAGTGAGTATAAACAAACAAGAAGACGAAGACGAACATTCATACTCACATTTTGACTTAACACATTACAACAATTATTATTAACATTATTAACATTATAACACAATTCCATGGCACCGCTGCTCGATAACGCACTGTCCTCTATATTAAAGTAGTTCTACAACAACAGAAAATGACTTTCCGATGACTTTCGATTTGAATAATGATGTCCGTCTGAAGAAATTGCAGTTGACTATGTAGTATTTCTGGAGTTTTAGTCATGTGAGCAAAAGGCCAAACTGCAACAAAAATTTAATGTTGAAAGCAAGAACCAGAAAACTGAGATTTTTAGGATTTTGGGACATTTCTAGGATTTCAAAACATTTCTAAAATTTTTGCATGTTTCTAGGATTTTTGTATATTTCTAGAATTTTTGCAAGACTTTCGAGTTAAATAATGATGTCCGTCTGAAAAAAATGGAAGTTGACTATAAAGTATTTCTGGAGTTTTAGTCATGTGAGCAAAAGGCCAAACCGCAACAAAAGTTTAATGTTAAATACACGAACCAAAAAACCAAGATAGGCGAGGACTAGCCCTAACCATGACCTCTTTGTCCTAATCTGAACTGCTGCCAACTTCAGTGCATCAACTTGCATCAGCATTTATATGATTTCAGGACATTTCTAGGATTTTTGGATATTTCAAGTATTTTCTGACCTTTCTAGGATTTGAGGAGAATTCAAGTATTTTAGGACATTTCTCGGATTTCAGAATATTTCTAGAATGTTTGCATGTTTCTAGGATTTCAGGACATTTCTAGGATTTTCTGACATTTCTAGGCTATCAAAATATTTCTAGAATTTCTCGAGTTTCTACGATTTTTGCACGACTTTCGAGCTAAATAATGATGTCCGTCTGAAAAAAATGGCAGTTGACTATAAAGTATTTCTGGAGTTTTAGTCATGTGAGCAAAAGGCCAAACAGCAACAAAAGTTTAATGTTTAATGCAAGAACTGTTGTCATGTAAACAGCCCCAAAAAACGAGATAGGCGAGGAGTAGCCCTAACCATGACCTCTTTGTCCTAATCTGAACTGCCAACTTCAGTGCATCAACTTGAGTAAGTACCAAACAGTCATAGATTGCAGCTGGATCCTCAATAACACGTCAAAGGGGTGGCTGTAAAAAGCTGAATACCTGCAGTGTGACTACTAAACCTTCTCAACCTTTTCAAGTAGTTTTGGTGGCAAAATCTACATTTCCTGTGAAGACCGAAGCTAGTCTGAAGCACAGACTGCTGTATTCGAGGAGTTTTTCGGGAGAACGTGCTGCCACAGTGAGAAACGTTCCCACAGAGAATCACTGCGGTTTGATTTGATGACAAAAATGAATTCAGTCTCTTCAGTTTTCCTGCGTAGTGTAGTGTGTCAGAGGCAGATGTGAACCTTTTCACTCACTGACTCCCTCTTTCATTTACTCACGTTATCCCACTGTGTGTGTGTGTGTGTGTGTGTGTGTGTGTGTGTGTGTGTGTGTGTGAGAGAGAGAGAGAGAGAGAGAGAGAGAGAGAGGACAAAAGAGAGAAAACTTTGCATCCAGTTACAGGTGGTGGCATCTCAATAGGCCCAAAGAGGAAAGAGCTGCCTTTGAATGCCACATGAAAGGACAGGGAGGGATGGGATATCTGGGGATACCTTCATTTCTCTGACGGCAGCCGTGCATACAAATGGGAAGCTATGTAAGGAATCTCCTCTTCCTCGCTCGCTCTCTCTCTCTCATGCCTTTGTGTCGTCTCTCTGTCTCAATGAAGCGAGGAGGGCTCTTCTTCTGTGGTTTGATGCGCTCACTCTCCCATGCCACTGGGGTGTTAGGAGTCTTGTAGGACAAGAGTGATGACACCAAGAGGGGCGCCGCTGTGTGTGTGTGTGTGTGTGTGTGTGTGTGTGTGTGTGTGTGTGTGTGTGTGTGTGTGTGTGTGTGTGTGTGTGTGTGTGTGTGTGTGTGTGTGTGTGTGTTTAGAGTGAGAGGGGTGTACCATGTCCAACCTATTCATCATTTGTCAATGCCATCGGCTGATCAATTAGGGGAGAACAAGAGAGCCACTGACTGAATGCTCCGGGGCCACACAAACACACACACACACACACACACACACACACACACACACACACACACACACACACACACATATACACACACGCATGCATGTGTGGTAAACACATGTGATCTCAGTGTTGATATTTTTCAGAGCCAATCCCATTATAGTATGAAGTATTATTAAGTATTGATCTTAGATCAGCTGACTGACAGCTCACTGTTTGTTGTTTTTACATTATTTTGACAGTATTTAATATCGTCACCAAATTTCCAAAAATATGTATCTTATTATGAATTAAATGTACCTTTACTGTTACTCCATCAGCTGAAAGGTCGGACTGGGCACAAAATTTGGCTCTGGCAGTTTCCTGCTCTCCAGAAACAGACCTGTAGACTGGATTTAAAAGATGATTTACAGCACAGATACACTGAGGCCCTGTCCACACTTTAACAGGTATCTTTGTAAACTGGTATTTCGCTCTACATCGGAGCCTCTTGTCCACATGCAAACAGAGTTTTAGGTTCCTAAAATGGATTTTTAAAACTCGCTCTGAGGTGAAGATTCACCAAAACTGCGGTTACTGACTTTATCCGTGTGGACATGTAAAACGGAGCATTTAAGAAAGGATGACAAAGTCTTCTCAAATGGTGCATGTCTGTTTATGTGGCGCAAAGTCTTAAAGTAGCAGTGGCGGAGTACGGTTTTTGCTAATAGTTTGTTAGCACTGCTTAGTCTGATGCACGGATGCTAACTTGCTTTGTTTGAAGGCCACTTCTGCAAAATGTCAGGAGGCCCGGGGCCAATCACAGCAGCCCCAGACAGTTTCTAGCCTTTAAGGACGTTTCTAGGATTTTAGGAGAATTATAGGATGTTGGGACCCTTTCAAGGATATTTGGACATTTCTAGGATTTTGGGACATTTCTAGGATTTCAGGACATTTCTGGGACTTTCTGACCTTTCTAGGATTTTGGGACATTTCTAGGATTTCAAAATATTTCTAGCATATTTCTAGAATTTTTTCTAGGATTTGAGGACATTTCTTGGATTTTAGAATACTGATATTTATAGAAATTTTGCACATTGGTGACGTTACAGTGCTTTACGTTACGTCCTGATCTAAATCAGTGTAGCACTTGTTGTCAGAGCTTACATTTTGTAGTTACCCAGATTACTTCACCTAGAAAACAGACCATGCCAAGTGTGTTTGTGTGTGTGTGTCCACAGTATAGAAGATTCATTATCAAAGCCCCTTCAGCTCCAAACACACACATCCATCTGCTGCAGCGCTCCACGCCCGCCTGTGGTTTGGCATCGGTCCCGGCCTTCCAACTTCCTCACAGTGGGATCAACGGCAGGTGGAAGCGCTTTGAACTTTGCTGCAGGTGGAAACATCTTTGAACCTTCACACAGGCTACGATATGTTCACACACACGTCAGAAAACCACTTTTTGAAAGAACACTGAAGACTACCTCAACCCCACCCCCACCCCCTCTACACACACACACACACACACACACACACACACAATGAAAATAATACCATCCTGGCCTGGCAGTAACTCCAGACAACAGTCATTTGCTACATTCATTCATATATTCCCTCCCTGACATGAACTCATGCGCTGGCACTGTAGGAGAGGTGGGTTGATTTTAACATCACCTGCTCTGATCAGTGATTTTAATCCTGTTTGAAATGTACGTTTTTCACCCCCACCTCATGAATAGGCTGCATTTCTGTCAGTCGTCTAAATTCTGTTTGGAGCGACTCCCTTGTGTTAAATAGTGGATCTTTGTGGGGCCGTTTACACAGCAATGGTTCTTGCATAAAATGTTAAAATTTTGTTGCGGTGTGGCTTTTTTTTCACACAACAACATTTAATCGATCTGATCAGCTCTGACTGGATATACTGATCAATTATCCACCGCAAGATGCAAAATTTCAAAAATTATGAGGGAAAATAATAAAGAGCTCTGTCTGTATTCACAGTCCTACAAAAACCTCCAAGAGAGAGGATGGAGGAGGAGAGAGGACAGAATGGTACACAGGTACACGCAGGTGAGGGGGACAAAGGAAAGTCAGCAACACTCCTCACAGACCACAGACCCTATTTCAGTCATTTAAACAAAACTCATTCAAAAAAACTCTGAGACGAACCAGGAGTGCTAAAATGCAAACTCATCTCTGAGTTTTAGGACTCATATCTGGAGCTCTCTGTTGCCCCAGTAATTAATTGCAAAATGAAAAGACTTCTGTCTGCCCATGGACTGGGCAGACTGGGCACTGGAAAGACAGTGAAAAGTAGTGTGCTGGGTGATTTAAGTCATTAGTAATATATCGTTTTTTCTAAGAAGCATCCCAAATGCAGGTAAATAGTTGAAGCCCGCCCCCACCTGGGTCTTGTTATGTCAGCGTGCTCCGTCTGCTGTCAGTCTGCAAGAATCCCACCCAGAGAAACGTAATTAAACACGGAGACGGTGAGATGCACTCAGCAGGCAGAAACAGCAGCTCCAGTGGAAACACACTGACTCAACTGTAAACTGTGTGTGGCCTGAGGAGCAGCAGCACTTTGAGGAGCTCGAGGTGGCATAAAAAAATAACAATATCAATCCCAAAATAACTTTTCCTCCATTGAAATACGAGACGTAGTCGATAGAATGTCGATAGAACGCATTCCAGCCATGTTTTGACAGACAACACGAACAGCCAATGATAGTGTTTGACAGCCACAGCGTTGAAACAGACACATCTGCAGAGGTGAAAGTAACTTCTTTAGACTTCTACAGACGACTTTGTGTTAGTTTCAGCTTTAATCAGACTTTGGATGAATTATTTAGAAACACCAGGACGCATCGCTCCGTGTCTCATCCAGCCGCTCGCGCTGAGCTCTCATTATTATTACCAGGGGCAGATATAATGTTTTGGGGGCCCGGGGCCACAAGCACATGAGCTTATTTTCAGCCTTTCTCTAACTGTGAATGTTGGCAGGCTGTTGGCAGCTATAGGAGAAGTAGGCCGACTCAAAAGGTTTTAATTCTTGTGTAAAATGATTTACAGCACAGAAGCTTGATAGAAGTTGAAGTCAAATTTGTGTGATTGTAATTGATGTGTAATTTCAAATGAAATCTTATATTTTGAGCATGAATGTATTATTTTGAGGTGTATAAATCCACAGCATATGTGTGTGAAACACAGTGTGCTGTATAGAGTTACAGGGATTAAACAAAGCTTCAGTGCAGATAATTTGCATCCATTTTTATCAGCATTTTGGGAGCAAACTTTTGAAACCAGGTTCAAGAGTGTAATTTCTTGAAAGCGCCATTACAATTGTCATTGTCATTACAAAGTTACACCACCAACTACTGGCCTGGCATGCATACTTCAGGATTTTCGGTTGTTTTTGTGGATCCATGTGCACAAGGATCATTTTCACAATGTTACACAGATTTTTTTTTTAAACCGCAAAGAAAAGACTTTTCGCCTTTGGTAGAGCCGAGGTTTTATTGATGAAGATGGAGCTGAATGTAGGAATGTGTGTGCAGTGTTGTCTGGAACTGTAATCTGAGGAAAATAGGAAATGTGCTTGTATTTTAGCAGATGAGGTCCAGGGGTACATGGACGCGCTGTGGTCACTGCGTCTCCAGTCTCAGAGTTAGTGTGTCGTTGGAAAAAAACCTTTGAATGTATATTTTGAATGCAGGACTTTTACCACTAACAAAGATATAAGCTCTTGGTTCACCGCTGTATAGAACATGATGAAAACATGGCGATGCCCTGGAGGCAGGTTTGAACTCAAACTGTAACACAGCAGAGACGGAGGGCTGCGATTGGCCGACACCTGATGTTTAGTAACAAGGCAGAGCGATGTACAGTCCAGGCGCAGTCATAACTGAGCAAAGAAATGAGAGCATCAATGACGAGAGACAGTGGAGACATAAAGGGACAGAGAGAGGGGTTGTCTGTCTCTCCCACAGATGAAAGACAGTCAGCGAGGAGGAGGAGAAGTCTTTTCTTTTGCCGGTGAAAACAAGAATCAGCAGGGCTAAAGGTAAAGAGGGCTTTCGTATGGCGGCGGGGTACGTTCAAAAGACACACCTGTTGTTTGGCCTGTCGCCGTCTATCCGTCCGTCCCTGTCTGTCTTTCTTGTCAATCTGTCTCACCACACGCAGACGCAACAAGCAGAAACTTCAAACGAGACACCACACCCACTAAAACACACACACACACACACACACACACACACACACACACACACACACACACACACACAGTAACTGAGCAGAGAAATCAGCCGGAGCAGCCTGTGAGGGATTCTGGAACAACAAACAGTGACACTAAAGGAATAATCCGTCTAATATTCCAACATCTAACTTCTGACTATCAAATATCATAGACTGTATAAAATAATGTACGTCGCTGACTTGATGTCACTCATTGGTTTATGGACTTTTTTTCAGTTTGATATTTTGTATGTTGACATTTTGGATTTTTGTTGCCAGAAGTGTTCAAATTTGAATGAGAGTGCAGATGACCCTAAAACTCGGCAGATTACCGAGACAGAGTTGCACAAAACTTAAGCAATATTTTCAAAATGTGGATAAAACACGCGTTTCCACTGAGTGAAGTTCTGTGACTTCTTATCCGGTGATAACATCCCAGTAACCATGGCGATGGGTGTTCACAACATTAGCAGCTTTATTTTTATTGCAGCCACCAAACTAGCCGTCATTATTTCCAATCCAAGGCCACGTAGGCGTGTTATGGAGCCATGATGGAAAGGCGAGCCCCTTATACGTGGGAGCAACCATGTATGAGGGATTTCTGGGAGCTGAGATTTCACAATTTCACAGAGGAATTGTGGATTCAAAACTTCCGGATGATCTGCTCACCTTTCTCAGAGTTATGTGATGCAGTAACAGCTCTTGTAGCTCCTGCTGCATCATGAGGGAGCCAGTTCCTACTGACATAACATCATGTGACCTAAAAAAGACTAAAAAGTGTTTCCATTGCAGTTTTGTGAAATATGGCTTTTTCAAATCGCCTAAAATACCACCTTATATGAGCATAGAAACTGTTTTGCAATAAATGGAAGGGTTTTTTTTTTTCAAAATCGATGTGTTTCCATTATATTAAGCATATTT
Organism: Plectropomus leopardus; assembly: GCF_026936395.1. Classification (NCBI taxonomy): domain Eukaryota; kingdom Metazoa; phylum Chordata; class Actinopteri; order Perciformes; family Serranidae; genus Plectropomus; species Plectropomus leopardus. The sequence continues at coordinate 2,608,949 of NC_142176.1, read as the reverse complement.
TATATTCTCAGTTTCAATTTGCACAATTTGAGGGTTAATGGAAACCTGCCTAAGTTGTTTTCCTCGTTCTTCTCATCTTGAAGGATAGGTGGCTTTCTGGTTGTTTTACGTATGAGGTTGTAAACATGTTTATTTGTGCTGTAAAGTCGGACATGTTAGCGTGGAGGTGTTTGGGGATTGCCTTGCTCTTGGAGCCGGCCTCAAGTGGACGATAGAGGAACTGTAGTTTTTGGCGCGTCACTGTGAGGTTGTCACTTGGTAAATACTTATAGTCACAGGGCTTTTTTTGGTTTCTTTTTTAACTTTTCCTTTTGCAGGGGATGTACAAAGGCGTATTAGGGTCATAGTTTTTGGATAAAATAAAACAGATGTAACTTTAACAAAGTTGCAAAACTTTGAATAAAAGTTTACAATATATTAATACCATCATACCCCACTTTGACAGACCTTTTTCATTAATAAGTAAGATCCTTTTTGTTTAACCACAACATTGCTATCGCCAAACTCACCAGACTCCATTTAAATAATCACTCATTTTAGCGTGTATAGATCCAGCATATCTTCACATATGACTGGGTGATTTAAGGGTTTATTTCAGCCAGACCAGACGTGGTGATTGTTGGAAACGTGGAAAGACAAACCAATATGGTTTCTGCGAGCTTTATTTTGTTTCTGTTGACCTTGAATGAATTGCATTTCAGGTTGATAAAATGATTGTTTATATCAATGGAGTCTGGTGGGTTCGGCGATGGCAATTTCTGGGACGTTTCTGGTAAAACAAAAAGGATCTTAGTCTCTAACCTAAAGATTTATCTCCGTGGGATCCTTTCTGTAATGTTGTCAGACACTTGGAACAAAAATCTGAGCCTATCAGAGGCAAAAATGAGCTTTTGATGTACGTTGACGTTGCAGCCTGTTTCACAGCTGCAGTCAATACTGGACCACTTTTAAAAACTGTCTCCAATAGTCATTAAATATGGGAAACAGAGTCCAGGTTGGGAGTCTGCTCGCAACTTTTTCTATAATTTGGACAGATTTTTTTTTTAACAGCCATCAAAATACAGAACCATTTGATGTGTGAATCTCTGCCCTGGCACTGGCTACATTAGGAAATGGACGGGAAAAAAAGTAAAGGCAGGAAGAAAGGTTGAATGTGAGCGGCACGAGATGAGAAGTGTTTGATGGTGATACAGTGTCATGTAAGTTACAGGCCTTCCCTGCTGCTTCACTAATTGAAACCCTGCAAACCACCCTGACTGCAGTCTGAACCGTCCCACTGAGCGCTTGGTGGTGAGAGCAGACCTCCGGCATCAGACCTCAGCCAAACCCTTCAGTGCACACAGCCTCTCATTTTCCATTCATCTGGGCTCTTTCACACACACACTCCTGATCCTTACCTGGCTCTTTGTCCGATAATAGTTTTACATAGAATAAGATTTCACTTGCAATGACGCGGAAATGCTGAAACACCAGTGGAAAGAGCAGCAGCAGCAGCTCAAGCACGTTTAGACAGATTTTAGACGTTGACCAGTTAAGTCCAGTAAACCAAAAGTGATGCTACCAAAATGTCCTTCTTCAACAACCCAAATTTTCCCCAAACTTTGTCTCAGTTTTTGACACCCTAAATAGTTCTATGTTCTCCAGTCACGCCTACAGAAGAGCAATATCTGTAAAATTATTTATAAAATTATTTCTTTGTGTTGACTTTAACAAAAAGACATGAGCCTAATGTCCAGATGGCGATGTGTCCTGTTGCAGCTTGATAGTCCAAAATGGTCGTTACTTGACCTTGTGCATAATCGGGATTTGTGCGTTCAATTCTTATTAAACTCTGACAAACCTGCTTGTGTGCTTTAGTCTTGTCACGATTTGCATATCGGATCCAAATATCGGTTATCGGTCTCACTGATGTTGTTCAGAAGCCCCTGAGGTTGCCAAAACTCAATAAAGTGCAAGAAAAGAAATAAAAACAAAACATTTCTTTATGCTATTACATCTTTACTTTTCTACGTACATTTTTCTCAGACGTGCTTTGGCAACGTAGTTTCCCACAGAATAAAACCCTTTTTAATATGAACCGAATTAAATCAAGAGGACACAGTTTCTTTAGTGTTCTCTCAAATCTTTCGTCGTCAGTATCAGAGATGAGGCGGACGGTCATGTTGCAGACATCAGAAACACGTTCTAATAGAGAAGGAGCGACCACATCTCACACACACACACACACACACACACACACACACACACACACACACACACACACACACACACACAAAGCCGGGATAACACAGAGGGATTAGCAGGGAACAAGCTGAGTGAATGCCTCCATGCCGGTTCCTCATCAACTTAGATCAACTGGAGATCAAATGGAGATCTATAGATTCATGTTAACTCCCCGAGCTGTCATTAAAGCTTTATTCACACACTTCACTAAAGCTTTGTTAAACACTAAATGAAAGACTCGGTATTTCAAGGGCAGGTTGGATTTGCAGTTCCATCAACATTTCTTAAAAGCAGAAATCATCTTGGTGGAGCCAAAGAGCCAGCGACGTAATATTGAATATGAAATCTGGCTGCGGTTAGTTAGCTGAGCTGAATATATTGCTGTGTAATGAGTGATAAATAGGCAAAGCAAGGCAGCTTAATTTGTGTAGCACATTTCATTCAACAAGGCAATTCAGAGTGCTTTACAGAGCAAAAAAATATTTTAAAAAACTTCAAGTATACAGATGAACAATAAAAGAGTAAAGAGATATTATATGAAAGGTAAAATTAATTACTAAATGATTTTTAAAAATTGTAAAAATAAAAATCACCAAAATAAAAAAAAAGTGCAGACAAGAGGTGCAAAGATTAAAAAAAATAATTTAAAATTAAGTTGGTTCTCACAGGCTTATTTAGCTGACTTCAACTTCTTAATTACGTTATTTGTCAGATAGTCTACGTGAAGTTTACATGTCAATCACTTGGCAGCAGATTGTTTAATTCTAGCGGGTTGCCTCAAAAAAATAGATGTGAGTGAAACCCTGGAATAATAGTTGTACTTGTCGGATAAATAATCTGATAAAAATAGGAAATCAGTTTTGAAATTCGCACGTTCCTAGACCACCGACAGATGTACTCCCCCACAATCTTTTCTCCATGAATTCAGCCTTTTCCGGGCTGACACAGATTATTAACAGTTAATGAGATCGACAACTGATATTTGGAGCCGATATGCATTTATGATAAAAAATCTTTCTGTCAATATTTAGAATTTGGAGTAAAACAAACTCCAACACAATACTTTGTTTAAATGCCTTTAGCAAACCTTTAATCAAAACTGAAACTTTCAACATCAAATACAGCAATTTCCCTGCAACCTTTTTATAAAGTCAAGAGAAAATTGAAATAAAGACTGAATAAACAAAAATAGCCCCCTGAGATTTTAAGAAGTAAAAGTTTCTCCCATGCTGACACTTTATTTGCATTTTTCAATTTTTTTATTTATTTATTTATTTTTTTTTGGCGATCATTATGATAAAATGCCGATAGTTGGCCAGGCCCATAACACAACTACAGATGAATAAGTCTGAGACGTGAGTGTGTGTGTTGATGCTTTTGTTGTGTGGCCCAGAGGAAAAGCAGAGGAAGAGTTTCACACAGAGCAGAGGAAGAGAAGGACTGAACGGGGAGGCTGAGATGAGGGAACACACACACACATGCACACACACACACAAACACACACACATGCACACGTTGCACTTTGAAACTGGTGTCAGCGCGGCGTGGCACTGTGAATCGCCTCGGGCCTTAAAACAGTCTTCCCCCTAATCACACACACAAATGAGCGCACACACATGCACACACACATGCACACGGGCAGTTTGTGTCTGGTCAGTCTAATCACTCAGAGGAAGTAGTCAGGAAGATCTGGTGCACATAGCTGCCCTGTGAAAGCAGTGATTGGCCTGCACACACACACACACACACACACACACACACACACACACACACACACACACACACACACACACACACACAGAGTGTAGCACCGGTAGCATGGCCGTGCCTTTGACCTGGTTCCCTGTATTTAGAGCCTTTGATTTCCTGACTCCACTTATTGTTCTGGTCCCAACCATGTCAACCATTCATGTCCCACCCTACGCCTGCTTTACTCTCTCCCTTTACCTGCTCGGAGCGAGCGAGCCGGGGCCGGAGAGAGAGAGAGAGAGAGAGAGAGAGATGGAGAGAGTATGAATGACATGCTGAACGGGGGGTGTTGTGCTGCATTGACACATAAAACCAGGGTTTCTCAGTTTTCAGATGTCTCATTGAAGGCTCCGTCCGCTTTGATATTTTAAGTAGGTATCACAACAAAAGGGCCAACAAATGGCAGGAGCGGTGCTGGAGGACTATTGCTGCAGCTAATGGAGAAGGTAGTGTGTGGTGCATGGGCAGGGGAGGAGGAGAGCTGCCTCCTCAGGGACAGGTAAGGTTACCTGCTGAGGGACACTCGTGTACTCCCCTTCCTCCTGTTTCTGCCAGTAAACAGGAGAAATCACTGCACAGTTTGAGCTGCACTCTTTTGCATCTTGTTACCCGGTTCAGACCTTTTAGTTTGTCTCTGTGGAGTCCTCCCTGAACATAATGCTGCAGAAACCTTTGTAGAACTGCAGTTTTTGGGTGATGCACCGGCTGTAATAGTCATACGTGTTAGCACAGTGCATAAATATACTCTACTTGGTGAATCCAAACCCAATTGCACCAAAAAATGTTGGCATTGTACATTTCTGCAGTCCACGGATGCATTACATTTGGACAATTTTATGTAGTAAATATGTTGAAAATGTATGTTTCAACAAAGTTGTGGTAAATATGTGCTTTGGTTCAGACCAAAACTACCTGGTTATGGTTAGGAAAAGATAACGTTTGGCTAAACAATAATAAACAGACGCTTTCTGTGGACCATCCCGGCTGGAGTAACAGAGACGGGTCAGTAAAAAACACCATGAACCATGAACCATGTTCCCCTAATCCTGACCATCCGTGGGGATGTGGACACGCGGACACTGAAAAAGCTTGTTTTATAGCTTTTGAATCCAACATTTCATTTGTAAGACAAAGAGTGTGTTATTTCTGACTTTAAAAAGTAATGTTTGTTTTCAAAAGCTGTTAGATTGAGTGAGGAAATGGCACTTTGTACATTTTAAAATCCTGCTCTGGGCTCAGCCTCTCGACTTAAGGGACACGTTAGCTTTGTAGCTTTGGATGGCTTATAAGAAATGTCAAAGTGTCGATATGGGAAACAAAATGCAGATCATGTAAAGGAGCGTTGGAGTGTGGTGATAGTGCTTAACAGTCTAAAGAAAGCAATTATCGGGGAAATCTGCATCACTCAGTGGAAACGCAGTCATCTTGCAACTGTGTTTTATTGACATTTCAAAAATATCGGTAAATTTTTGCATAAATCTTCAATGGAAACCCGTCTAGTGTGTGTGTGTGTGTGTGTGTGTGTGTGTGTGTGTGTGTGTGTGTGTGTGTGTGTGTGTGTGTGTGTGTGTGTGTGTGTGTGTGTGTGTGTGTGTGTGTCTGAGACGGACTTCCACCAACTGAAATAAGATTTTACCCATTTTAATAGTAAAAAAGACAAACATTCAAAAGTCCTGTTCACATGTGGGAGTTTGGGCAGCAATTACTCTATATGCTGAATGAATACTGATACTCCAAATCAAGTACTCGAGTACTCCAAAGCTTTAATATCATCATTGTAACTCGTGACATGACAGCAGCTCCTCCTCAAAGTCTGCTGTTGCTACGAAGTCTGTAAACAGGAAGTGCCTCCTGTTTATTGGGGAATAATAAGCATTATAGTGTCACACCTTCTCACTTAGGTATGTAGCTCACCGAGCACACACACACACACACACACACACACATCCACACACACACACACACACACACACACAGGTCTGCTTTTCATTAGATGGCCCACCATGCTGCACGGTTCGTGTAGACCTTGTTAACATGACTGTGGCTTCTGTCTGCTAACAAATCTCTGTGATCATCTCGGACCATATTCACCCAAAAACACACACACACATTGTCAAGTCCTTCACCTTAGTGTGTGTGGAAGAAAATCTCTCACACTTACACACACACACACAGAGTCAGAACAAAAGCAGTGGTTTTCAGACATCTGCCTTTCCAATTTGGATCACTTGGTTTTTGTTAGTGGTTTTTTTAATTTTGTTCGCTCTGATCAGTTAAAGGTGAAGCAAAGTCTCTTCACTGGAATTTGCTTTTGGCAATGAAGTCCATACAGTTGAAAAAAAAGCTCATTTTTTATATAGTGCTACGAGGACTATAATTTTGGTAGTATTTTTGCAGAGCAGTATCCCTAAAGGTTCATGTTTGACGTATCTGTAACGCACAATTTACGACCAGTGCCAACATTCAAGGTACAAGGTGGATTTATTAGTCATTTTTTAACATAGTTTAAAAACTGATATTACAATTTGTCCTTGATCCTGCTACATTTTTGGAGTTGAAGGAGGAGTTGATTAAAATCTGCAGCTACTATGAAACTTCCATCCAGTTGCTCAGGCATGTTGCTGCTGATGGCATCATTCAATTCCCACAGTGCATTTTTTGAATTAGCATCAGAGTGTTGCATCCTGTCAGCTCTGAACAAGGTCCACCCACCCAGTGCAACAGCTTTATCTGGGATGTTAGGGGTTAACCATGTCTCTGTGACGATGTGTGCAGAGCAGTCTCTGATTTCCCGTTGGTGAGTGAGTCTCAATCACATCTCATCCACTTTTTTCTCCTGTGACCAGACAGCCAGAAGAAGGCATGGTAGACGAACAACTCTCGGTCCAAGTCGGGTCAGTCTCGCCCTGATGCCAGCTCTCCTCCCTCTCTTCAGCTTTCTGTTTCGTTTCTCCCCTCTGGTCTGACTGGACGCTCCATTCTGGATGCTGCATTCAGTCCAAACCCCACACTTTTCCCAAGTGCTGCTCTATCGTAGAAAAGTCGTTCGTCAGCAGAAGGTGAAATATAAAATTATAGCAAAAAAGTAGCAAGGATTTAAAGAGCTACTGGCAGCTGCATCTACATGCGTTGCAGCCATCATAGAAGGTGACGTTGTTATTGCGTTAAACTCTTAACTCTGCCTTCCTGGTTTTGATTTTTGAATATTAATTATCTTGTTTTGAATGAAACGTTATTGAAACTGTCACTGGACAAACCAGTTGGTTGTGTTTATGTTTAGTGTGAGCATCCAAGTTGTGACTGGTTGTGTATAAAAGTTGTACGTGACATTACTTTGGATGACGTTTGTATATTAGTGGACTGTTGGATCTCGGAGCTGCAGTTTGGTGCTTCACAATTTTGGGTGACAATATTTGCTCTTAACACATCTCTCAGAATGAGATATTCGCAGAGGGATCTGCTCTGCTTGTGTTTTGCTTTCTGGCCTTTAATATGACGTCCTGCTATCTGCCCAAAAGTCAATAAATAAATAGGTAAAATTCAATTAAAAACCAAATAAAAAAGGTAGTTCTTGAGTTTGCTCTTAAAAATATCAACCCCTTTTGCTGTCCTCAGTTAAGGGACAGTTCTGGAAAAGGGACACGTAAGTTTGAGAGTTAAGGGTGAAGAAACTGTAAGTGACCTTTTCTGAACTTTATAACAAACAATTTGCAAAACATGAAATGAAAACTATGACTGTTCCTTGTTTCACAGGTAACGTGTATTTCTAAGAAGAAAAAGTTGTCTGATTGACCTTAATGGTGCAGTTTAAAAAGCATCGTGAAGCTATCAGCAGGCATATAAACCCAAACTGCTCGGACTCTCGATGCGATTAGTTCTCTCTGTATTCAGACGCAGGTTTTCTCCCACGCTGCCTCCCTCCTCTCTGCACACTCATTGTTCCTCCCTCTCCGCCCAGCTCCTCTGAATCCCCCTCAGCCTCACCATCACTGGCCTCAAACTCCCTGACGCACCTCCTCCTCAACCTGTTCTCCCTTACCAGAACTCCCCCAACCACCCCTCCCATCCCAGAAATCACAAAGTGAAGTTAGAAGTCTTTTAAGGGCAAAACTACAGCATACAGGTGGATACGGTGTTGGACTAAGGTCAGGTTTACACAAGAACTGCCCTGCTAAAAATGGAGTAGTTTTTGTGTTGCTTTTTTTTTTTTAAATCCACTTTCATATGATAACATTGTGAAAATTATCCTCATTTACATGGATCTGCAAAAACAACCACAAACACTGTGGTGTGCATGCCAGGCCAGTAGTTGGTGGTGTTTCTTTGTAATAATGATAATAATAAACTTTATTTGTATAGCACCTTTCATGACAGAAGTGAAGCCCAACGTGCTTTAAAAAAGACATGCACCGAGTGCTTCACATAAAAAGACATAATAAAACACGCATGTAAAGTAAAATCAGAATAGAAAGCACAGAATGCATCTTAACATGGATAAAATCCACTTGATAATACCAGTAAAAGTGAGATAAAACAAGGATAAAAATTGAATGCACAGAATGAGATGGAAAATAAAAATAAAATGTGAACCCACTGACATTATTAATAAAAATAAGGCTGAAAATAGTGTAGAAATGCAGAAAACAATTAAGGAAAATACAACATTTAAAGAAGTGCAGCAGTGCGTATCTGCGAAGCAGAATGCAAAGCAGTTCAGTCGGCGCCAGTTAAAGGCTAAAGTGAAGAGATACGTTTTTAGTTCAGTGGCCTCTCTGGCAACTATAGGCAAGAACTGTTAACATGTAAACGGCCCCTAATACTGGCTCTTAAATATCATAAATAGTGATCATCAGTCAGTGATCACAGCCACAGAACAACAACTAGAAATCTGCAATGACGCCTGACACCCTTCTTATATTTAATTCAAAGGTTCAGTTGACATTTGAACAAGTAGTTAAAAGATGATAAAAGTAGTTTTTTAAAATATAAATTTAGCCCAGTCTTTAGAAGAAAGTATTTTCTTTCTGCATTTCTGCAAACCATGGATATGTGTGTAGGTTTTTCATGTAATGTATGAGCATTTTTAAAGTGACGTAGCATATGGACTGACTTTGTCATCAGGAGGGGGAGGGGCCGGTGTGACACCGAGGAGAGCGGCTGCCAAGCGGCAGAGCACTGCCAGAGACCAAAAAACGTAACACCTGTTGTGTTTTAGCAAGTCACTGCTGTGTTTCCATCAGCTTTTTAGACACCAAGCATGTGTTTTCTCTGACCCATCTTTTTTAGTGGGTATAGTGGCAGAAAAAGCATTTTTTTCACAGCAACATTGATGTTTTTTCCTGCCAGGACTGTGCAACAAATGCAAACCACTTTTTAAGACCAGCAAACAACAAAACTGGTTGTGTTTTGGCAAACCTTTATGACGTTTCCACTTTCACATTTGTGGTACCAAACTTGGCTGTTGTGACAACAAACTGTGCAGTGTTTAAGCCACCAAACCTATTTTTTTCTCTGGCTTGTCCCTGTTTTTCAAGACGCTTTTGTGCCACCAAACATGGTTGTTTTAAGCCAAAACATGACTTTTTTTCCTCACCATCACCACGTGGTTTTTGTGGTTGAACCTAACTACACTGTTACCACACTGCTGTCGAAAACATGAGTACTGTGTTTCTTGGTAGGCAAAGCAAGCACTTCATCATGTAACTGCTGTCTTTTACAGATTTTGGTATAAAAAGCGTTGACACGTGTGGTCTGAGATTGTCGCTGGAAGCTGCCTCTTGTTCTGGGTTTTGCTCCATCATCATCACATTGTGGTCAGAAGAGGAGTGGTTCCTCCAGGAAGCTGGAAACCAGTAGACGAGTTGGAAAAAATGTAGAAGTTGCAAATGCTGTGAGGTACAAACTAAATTGCTGGCTTAAAAATCTACTTGCTCAGCTCAGTTTATTTTTAAAAAAGGAACATTAAAAATACTTGTTCCTTAGAAAAAAGACTTTACTTTTATTTGTAGCAAGTTACCACCCACCCCTGTTGGTGCGACTCACCCCTGCATGCATGCAGGTGAGAAAGAAGCTTTGGCCAACAGAGAGAGCGCAGAGAGGCATTAACATAGCTGCAGCATGTCAGCTGAAAGACAAAAGCAAACACATCGCTCCCTCGAGTGCCTTCAAGACAGACGTCTGTCATCAGGAGAACTAGCTCACTGAGTGATCGCAGCCTCGCTCTGACAGGCTGCAAGAAACCTCAAGTGGCGAGAAAACCTGAAGGAAAACACACACTGGCTCTACTGGTCACTCCTCTGCTGATTCAAGCCCGCCGGTCTCCAACGTTCACAACCTGCTGCATCTAATTCTTTTACGCTCACCGTGGATGGTAGTTTGAATCACTGTGAAGTGAAATGTGGTTAAAACCACTTCATCTGTCTTCTGCTCATACCCCTTACCTAAAATTAGCGCCTGCGTGCAGGTTTTTCAAACACGGGTAAACCTTCCAAATTTTAGGCGATGGGTTGTATTCCCACTGCCAGTGAACACACCATTGCAGCACATGAGGCTGCCTTCTTTCTGTCAGCTTTTGTGTGTGTGTTTGGGTTGTTTTGTTGGTGTGTCCGTGCGACATCACAGACAGGCAGGAGAACAGGTAAACAGCAGGAACAGAGTTCTTTAAAAACTTTTCAGGGGTTTGTTCTCCTTTTTTATATCTTTCTAATTCAGTCTCTCTTTCAAACTCGGTGCAGACTAACTTGGAATAATGTTTGTGCGCAGCTTAGGGGGAGACGGAGGGTAATTAAGGAACAGCACGTCACTGCATCTCACCAGTTACGGAGCTGAAATTACCGTGTTCACCCGGGTGTTGAGTTCCCATCAATCCCAATCGGAGCTAGAGGCGATAAATACCCGTGACTATTGCAGAGTCCATTTGCAGCTTTATTGGGTAGAACAGGCTTCAGTGCGAAAGGGGTCGAGAGAAGGGACAACACGCAGCAAAGGGCCTGGGTCAGACGTGAACCTGCGACCGCTGCAGCGAGGACGTAGCCTTTGTACATCCAGTGCCTGCTCTACCAAATGAGCTACAGAGCGCCCCATTTCTGTCTGTTTTTCTCAAAGGAAATCGACTTTGAAACAAAAAGCCTGATGTTAGAATTACAAGACTAACTTCTGACCGAGCTCCAAATTCTCCATGCAACACCCTGTTTCCAAAAAACACTGTAGCGTCCTGTCGTCTAACACAGCAGTGCTGTTGGTTCAAGTGTAATCCACAATGCTTTGCTAACTACAGTACAAATACACTACTTAACTGACGGAGATTGGCTGTAAATGAGCAGCAGTTGCTTACAGTGTAACTGTTTGACAACAGTAACCACAGTGTGTTTGAGCTCAGCATCACAGAGAGACACTAAAAGGTGCCCTGTGTGTTGATTTTTCTGTCACGTGCACTTGGCACATCAAAGTCAAAGGAGTCTTTTTGTGAGGAAAAAGACAAACAGGTTTGCCGTGAATTCATCTTGGTTTAAACTGATTCTCATGCAGAAAAGAGGAAACATGAGTGAGAAGACGAATGCTAAAAGAGCCGCAGAAGACGGACGAAAATAACAACCTCTGTAATGTTTTTGTCCCTTTCTCTTTCTTACACGCTTTCTCTTTCTCGCTACTCTCTCTCTCGTTCTCGCACTGTCACTCTTTGTCTCTCATTCACTCGCTCTCCCTCTGTAACCAGATAGGTCTGTCCTATACTCCTACAGCTCTTTGATTGTTAGCTGCAGGTTTCAGATGCCTGCAGAGCGGCTGCACCTTCCAACAGGCAAATGATTGTGGAGGGATGAAACTCTAGAGGCCATCAATGGCTGTGATAGACACACACACACACACACACACACACACACACACACACACACACACACACACACACACACACACACACACACACACACACACAAATACTTTTCACATACAGGCAACACGCACACAGTAATGCATATACACACATTCATTAAACATACGCGCATAAACACCATTTACACACACACTAACATGCATAGAAAATACAAATGTGAATATACCTAGAAACCTGCACACACAAACATGCAAGTATTTGATACACACACACACACACACACTAGAAAAAATAGTATTCACATACAAGTAACAGACACATGCACATACACATATTTATTAAACATACAAGCATAATTAATTTTGTGGTAATTTTCCCTTGATTTTTGTGATTGTACTGTAGGATACATAAAAGCCCTCATTTTCTGTCCATTTAAATCCTGTTAATCGATATTTTTATCCACTTAGATGTGCTGCAGCCTTTACTGTCCAGCCAGGAACAAAGTTGATCAAAGAAGTTTTGCCGTGCTTCAGTCAAAAACACGCTCATCTTGATAATTATACAGATCGCTATTAAAAAAAATCCAGTTAAACACGGAATAGATTGAAGATTCGTGGCAGTTTTTTAGTTGAAAACATATCCATCTTAACAATTATACAGATAAATGATAAATAACTCAGTTATGAATGAAATAGACGTGTAGGATGTTTTAATTGTGTTTTTGTTGAATACAGTGCTGTATGAGAACAGTGTAACAGGATTACAGTATAATGTTAGCACACTGTAGTTTGTAGGACTTTAGAAAGGTAGCCTTCATGTGACCCCGTGAATCATGTGACCCACACCTTGTAGAGTTTCCTACATGTTTTGTTTTGGGGGTTTTTAACAGGGTCACCCCCTCACCAAAGTTACTCAGTATGTCCAGAAACAGAGTGGGCAGAATTAGATTATGGAGAGCACTTCTTCCTGTCATGTTTAAATACAAATGCACAATAATCTAATGTTGTTATGTGAATATCACATGTTGTAATGTGGTCAAAATAATAATAATAATAATTCCTCTGACAGGAAACCAAAAGTAAATGGTAAATCGATAGACTGAAGTCATTTATCATTTTTATTCATTTGAACTAATAAAATAAAAACCTGAAATGGAAATGCCACTCCATCATAACTTGTTTTTAAATTGACAAAGTATAAATGCATAAAACATCAACCCTAAGAGGAAGTATTTTCCTTATTTTGCACAATGAATGACTATTACATTGAAAAGCATTGAAATTCATGTCTCCATCTGCTGGTGCGCCATCATTGTAAGAGTTTGCATGAAATGATTTTAATTACAGAAGAGACTTAAAGATCAGTTAAGTCAGGTTAAAATCGATACATCGGTAATTTGACAAATGAGTTGTTGCTTATCAGATATCAGTGAAAAATCCAACATCGAGCACTCCCAGAACAGTTTCCGCTTACGAGATTGTGAATTCCACAACAGGTGGGCGCTCATATGAGCTCCTCTCATATTCTTAGTATTATTCGAGAGATATTCGGGTTCAGGACTCGGGTTCAAGCCTTGCGTCTCGTGTTAGATGCAGGTCATTTAAAGGGCGCTTCACTTCTGCAGTGCGCCATCCTGATGTCGGCGGTAACAGCCGTATGAGCGCAGTGCAAAGTAAGAGCGGTGAGTTAGCCAGAGGGATACACACACGCACGAACATGCGCGTGTGGTCAGACCGGCTCACCACAAGAAACCACAGAGAAGCTCAGATTGCAGCACACACAGAGCGAGCTCGCCGCCTGCTCAGCGCGCCATTACTCCACTAAATCTAAAAAGTTTACGGCTTTATTTCCCAAACCTCTGACCAAGTGCTGTACGGTGCCTTAGCATACAAACATTAATCAAGCCTTGGTTACTTTTAGGATGTTGTAAGAAAATATATGAAATACACTGACGGTAAAAATAATACTCAATATAAAAATAATTTTTTTGATTTTTTAAAAAAAATTTTGTTGGTTTTATTTATGTTTATTTTTTTAATGAGATTTAAGCAAGAATTGAAAAGACAACATTAGCCAGCAGCTACTGACGTGCAGATTTAATGCTAAAAATGATCTGTACACAAAATGCTGTGCTCTGTTGTACTGGAATTACAAAGGTAGTTTCTAATTAATTTATGATTTTTAATTTTTTTTTGCTGTAAAGGAACAGATTTTACAGGACAAACATTCAGTATGATACAGTGATACGCAAGTATTTAAACCTTTGAGCAGAAAGACAGTGAGCAGCTCAGTGAGAAATCTGACACACATGAAATTAGCAGATTTAGAAAATTGTTTTTTTTTTAACTGGGAAAATAAGGGAAAAAACTATAACAAAAAAGCTAGATTTATAATTGTTAAGATTACATATTTAAAATGTTACTTATTTGTTTTCTTTTGCTTTGCTTTTTGTTTGATTTTTTCTAATTTTTAGGTAATTTTCTTGTACTTTTTACAATTTTTTAGATTTTTTTTTGTTAATTTTTTCTTGCATTGCACATTGCCTTCTCATTTTTTTAAAGAAACCAAGCTAATTTTCTCAGGTTTCAAAGGGTCAACAAAGTGATGCAAGCAACACAGACAAACTCATTTTGTTTATCTGAGAAAAGCTGAAATCTTTAAATCAGATGAATTTCTACTTTTTTTTGTCTTTGCTGTGTCCTTTTTGTTATCTGCTCCTGAGCGTCTTTCTCACCAGATGTCACAATGAGGTTTTTAATGATACTGTCCGGCTGAATTATTCAAAACTGTGACTTTTAGTTGTATTTACAAGCTTTGGAAGCACCATTAACTAAACCAACATGCCGATATTGGAGTCTGAACTTGGCTGCGCAGAGAGAAAAGAGAGAGAGAGGCAGAATAAAATAGTTGCCAATTTGTTTGCTGTGTGCTGGAACTGTACGAGACTTCTTTCTGAAGCGCCTGACAAGCAGGTGAGATCAAAGTCAGGGGGACAAAAGAGGCTCAGCAGCGATTTGTCAGGAGACGAGAGGCAGCGGCTGGGTTCAGCCCTCTGATCACCGCCTCACCAAAGAAATCTGCCCATGAGAAAAAGTACAGCAGAAAGGGTTCAAAGGTCATTTTGATTTGCTCTGGATTACTGGTACCTCCTTTTTCCTCTGCTAAAAGGGGGGGCCAAGAAAAGGACCTGGCTAATAACCTTTGTATTATTGCAGAAAAGAAACCCTTTTGTGCCAAGAGGGGTTTTTTGGGGTGGTGGCGGGGAGGGCGGGGAGAATTTTTGGGAGGTCAATTAAAAAAGGAGCCCTGAAATTCTTGCTTTCATTCATGGCTGGAGGAGAGAAAAAAAGGAAAGTTAAAATGTATGCTTTTGGGTTTTGTCTCGGAGCACTCCATGTGGCTCGGTTTGGATTCATTTGTCAAGTGGATGATGGCAAAAGGAATGGTTTAAAATATTTCAGTTGGGTAAATAATCAGGAATTGGCCGAGCTTTTCTCGAAAACTCAGGTGTGAATGCGTCCAAAACGAGGACTCGCTGGGACCTGATAACTGCGGCCGCATCGGGAGGTGGTCAGGAATGCAAGTGTGCAGTGTAATGTGAACTCGAATGGCTCCCCAGCCACACTGAAGGACCAATTAGTCAACTTTGTATTGTGTAGATAGCAGAACAAAGCACCCCAAACACAGTTGATTTGCCTCTGCCAAAAAACTCGGACAAGAAGTCTGTACCCGAGCCGAGGCATCAAACAGCTGCTGCAGCCACTCCGCGGCCGAGCACAAACGTGCATTTCTTCTGTTTGGCCCAGGCTGAAGTTTCCCCACATTCAGAAGTGAGCAGGGACGCGAAATTCAATACAAGTGATCTCTCAAGATGCATTTGAGATGTCCTCTGATGCCCGAACCCTGACCCGGCCTCATTTGTGACGTTAGCACTCTGTACATTAATGCTGCCTTCAGGTGCATTCAAAAGCTCTGGTCAGAAAAAAGCATCAAACATTAACACTAGAAGGAAAACGTTGTTTTGCTGGGGCTGATGTTTTACCAAAACTTAAAATGCACATCTGGTTTGTAGCTGATGTTTAATTCATTTATGAGCTCGCCTGTCAGGCTTTATAGTGAAGAGTTTGCCTGCTTGCTACAGCTGATAGATGCATATACTAAAATGTGCAACTACTTAAAGTAAATGAGAACTGCTAGGAAAAAAACATAAGAAAATCTATCATTTTTTTACCGTCAATGGTTGGCACTGTTTAGATGCTTTCTGATTTTTCTGCTGCCCTGAAACGTCACGCAAACCTCAACTCAGCAACCAACACGTTACACGTCACTCCGAACTCGGTCAGTCGGCTGCGACCTTCCACATCAACCTACAACATTTTAGTTATCCTTGCCACGTCGACCTATGACGTTCCAGGATGCATGTCATGGGATGATGCAGACCGTCACCGTCATGTAAACAACTGTCACGGTGGTCGGGATCAGGCACAAAAGTCACAGATCGTTAGGTTTAGGCAAAAGAGGCACATGGTAAGGTGTAGAAAACACACGCAGGAAGTGGATTCCAGACTGCTGCACCAACATCAGTTGTTAATGTTAGTCATTCACCTCCCCACGCGCCAACTCATCAAGTGCATCCTTGCTCCTTATTTTACCTGGTTACCCAACCCGTTCTCACTCCGAACTCAAAACGTTATAGATTGACGTGGAAGGTCACTGACCGACCGTCACCATATGACGACTTCGGCGTGAGACCGTTTCGCAGTTACTCACGTATCATCGAAATTTCCCAATTTCCCACTCGAAATTGCGACTCTGGAGGGTCGATCATGTGCTCGTAACCCGTAAATACAATATTTCTGAGAAGCAGATGAAGGCAGCATGAAACCATTTCAGCCAGCAGTCTGATTCAGTTCAGTTCGGTTCATTTCTTTTGCATTTCAATCTTATAAAGTTGTGATTGGTAGCTATATAACTGTTCCTTACTGTCCCCATTTTTTGTCACCCCTGTTTTTGTCACCCCTGTTTTCTGAAACAGACACATTTGCAGAGGTGAAAGTGACTTCTCTAGACTTCTACAGACAACTTTGTGTTAGTTTCAGCTTTAATCAGACTTTGGATGAATTATTTAGAAACACCAGGACGCATCGCTCCGTGTCTCATCCAGCCGCTCGCGCTGAGCTCTCATTATTATCACCAGGGGCAGATGTAATGTTTTGGGGGCCCGGGGCCACAAGCACATGAGCTTATTTTCAGCCTTTCTCTAACTGGGAATGTTGGCAGGCTGTTGGCAGCTATAGGAGAAGTAGGCCGACTCAAAAGTTTTTAATTCCTGAGGAAAATGATAAATAGCACAGAAGTTTGACAGAAGTTGAAGTCAGAGTCCTGCAGTCAGGAGAGGTTGGCCTTTTATCAGCACAATGTGCTTAAATTTACCTGAAGTTTGTTTAAGATGGAGCTTTTCATTTTTATATAATGCTGGAAAGTTTAATAAATAATAATAAATCATATGTTTATTACACTCCAACACACCATGGTCACATGAAACTGTGTCAGTGAACTGTGAGGGCAAAAAACAAACCACAAAAAAAGAGCAAAAATGTTCAGTTAATGGTGATATTGATTTTATGTATGAGGCTCGGACCTTTGCGGGGAGGAAATTTTAGTAACTGGACCTCTTTGAATTTTAGTAGAATAGGTCCTCCAGCTGGTGACGCCTGTTCTACAGTATATTTGTCATGTTCAATGTCTGACAGAAAATAAATATTTAAACCAAAATTAACCTTATGATATCTTCATATCTCACTTAGGAGTCAAAGGAACCTTTAAGCTTGACAGAAATAGTGATTTGATGTATATTGTGATATATATCAATATCAACTGATATGAAAAAAGTATTGTGATAAGACTTTATTCCTTATCGCTCAGCCCTAATGACAATATTGACCACTTGTTTTTATTGTCTCTCTTGAATGACATACACTTTCGTAACGAGTTGATCGATAAATTATGCTTGCTGTAACTGTTTGTTTTTTTTGTGTGTGAACTCCTTGCTTATCACAGTCACCTGGAGAACAATCGTCTTTTCTTTGTCTCATTAGAAATAAAACAGCTTCTCGTTTGGAGATTACTAAATTCTAATAATTTTCTCTTTTTGTTTGTTTTTAGGTCTTCAAAAGTGGTCTGCAGCTTGGCAGGTCTTTCATGAAGGTATCATATCATTCACCATCTCCTCCTCCTGATGACGAAGTCGGCTCATAGTAAGTCGCCTTAGAAATGTTGCGTGTGAAACCTGCAAATGTAACTTATTTGTTGTTTGTAGAAATGCACAATGTCAACATTGTCTTCTGGCAGCTGGCTGGGGTCCCCCTGGGGTCTTATCTGGGTCCCCTATTCACAATATCAACTTTCATTGTTATGCAGATGATACGCAAGTGTATGTCCCTTTAAAGCAGCAGGAAGATTCAAAAATAAGACACGCGCATCTCGTAGTGGGTGCTGGATCCAAGATAAACCAAGATGTGAAACGATAGAGGTCCGCACACCGGGGAGCTCCCCTTAAAGGATTTAATTCTGCGAAATAAGTGACATTTCATACATTACTTATTTCACAGAATAAAATCCTTTAATAGGATCTCCTCGGTGTGTGGACCTCTATCGTTTCAGCTTTAAAGCAGCAGCCCATACACGTTTATAGTATTGTAGGACATTTCTAGGGTTTTAAGACGTAATTTGGATTTTAGGATATTTCTACGATTTGAATACATTTCTAGGATTTTAGGACATTTTTGAATTTTTGGACATTTCTCAGATTTCACAACGATTCTCAGATTTTAGGACACTTCTAGGAATTTCTAGGAATTGACAATGTTTTGGGGGATTTTAGGGAGATTTCTAGGATTTTTGGAGGTTTATAGGATTTCATGCCATTTCTCAGATTTTAGGACATTTCTTAGATTTTAGGATATTTCTAGGATTTTTGGAGGTTTATAGGATTTCATGCCATTTCTCAGATTTTAGGACATTTCTTAGATTTTAGGATATTTCTCAGATTTTAGGACATTTCTACAATTTTAGGACTATTCTAGGATTTCAGAACATTTCTAGGATTTTAGGATGTTTCTCGGATATCAGGGCGTTTGTAGGTTTTTGAGACATTTGTTGGATTTTAGGACATTTTAGAATTATCGGACATTTCTAGGACTTTAAGAAGGTTCTAATATTTTGTTCCTTGGACATATTTTGTAGATTATAACCTTTTTTCAGTTGTAAAGCAATTTTTATGTACTGTATAAACAAAGTCATGATTACTATTATTATTATTATTTTTATTTTTATTTTTATTTTAATGGTTGTTGCTGTTGTTATTATTATTATTACTATTACTATTAGGAATTTTATTCACAGATATTAAATTGGCTACAGGATATTTTATGTGCTTATGTCCTGCTTCAGGAGGTGGAAATGGAACTTTCAATTATTTTTATAAATTAGCTTTTGAGGCATAAAAAACAATTATTTTGGAATTCGTTTCTGTGTTATTTAAACATTATTAAACATAATATATGGCTGCTGTGGCGATGTTGGATTAAACGCTGGTCTCAAACATTTTAATATGTCCCGCATTAAGAAGACATCTGTGAGAGCAAGAAAATACCTCTGAAGATGAAACCCACTGCTGAAAATACACAGATTGGACTTTTCCACTAAGGTTTGTGTGGAAACGTAGAGAGTCCCGTGTTACGTACGGAGGTCGCACATGGGGTTAACCCTAACCCTGCAGCCAAATGCATCTGAGTATAAAACCTGAAGCTCGGTTTCAGCTCATTTTAACCTCCAAAATTAAAAACAACAACAGATTTATCCTGATGTGAAGAGTGTGTGTGCGAGCGTGTGTGCATCACAAATTGAGAGCGCTTGCTCTGCTTATTGCTGGGATGCTTTGTGGGCGGCGTGGAGGGGAGCGTAATTAAAATAGTTTCTGAGAGAAACAGCATACCACATCTGAGGTTCCACCCTCTTCCAGCATTTAACCACATCAAGAGCGTCTCACTTAGAAATGGCCACCAGAACAACCGCTGATACACACGGTCCGGCTCATGTTTTCGGTGTGTTGTCTGACTCGCGAGGGGTCTCGGAGGCTTAACGTGCACACATTTTGTAATTAAAAGAGAGCTGCCTTTTCTCTGATCATCGGGGTAAATAAAATGACAGAGGCCGCTCGTCGGGTGATGTATGGGAGGGGAAGACAAATTAACCGTCGACTCTCTGGGGGATTCTCAGCAGAGGCCTTCGTAGCAGCGGTGGAGCAGCGCCAAAGGGCAGAGAGATTTGTAGATGATGGTGCTAATTACCAGAATGCAAACCATAATGCGACCAAGATGGAAGCAATTTAGGCAGTAGTCATTTAGCCTGCTGCTCTTCCGCCCACCGGCTGCTGCCTAGCCAGAGCCGGGGCATTAGGATGGGAAAAGTCTGGGGCGATGTATTGCTCGGGTGGAGGATAAAGAATTAAGGAGCACATGGAGAGCGGTGACAGACCGTTCATTTGTCTTTTTTTCTTAATTTAACTTAAATGACCCTTAGCATTAGCGGGCAGTGCTTACAGGTCAGGCGGAGGAAGCAGCATCTAAATACTTTTGAGAACAAAGAAGGAACTTTTTTTTAGAAACGAGGTTTGACCGACTCGCAGTGACGGTTCGTCACCACCTCTGGATCAACTCTTACACCTTTTTCCACCGAATTAGTTCTTGAGCCGTTTCCGTTCAGGACTCGTGGAACCGTGGTGCTATCTAGAAAACCAGCCCACGTTTCCACCAGTTTTGAGTGGAACCAGTGCGATCAGGGATGAGTCATCAGCGGAGGGCGTTGCACAGTTTTCTGATGACGAGCAAGTAGCTCAAAACGTCACCTCGGTGGTAATTGAATTAAATATTGTCGGGAGCAAAGTCTTTGTTTTTTCTTCTCCTGTATTATCGCTCATCTAGGAGCTAGTTTTTGTCATCTGGATGTGCGAACTTTTGTGAACTTGTTAATTTAAGACGTATTTAAGATTTTAGGACATTTCTAGGATTTTAGGACATTTTTAGAATGTCCATACATATCTAGGATTATAGGGTGTTTCTAGGATTTTAGGACATTTTTAAGATTTTAGAATGATTCTAGGATTTTAGGGCATTTCTAGGATTACAGAACATTTCTAGGATTTTAGGATGTTTCTAGGTTTTTAAGACAGCATTTTAGGGCATTTCTCAGATTTTAGGACATTTGTTGGATTTTTTAATGTTTCTACAATTTAAGGACCTTTCTAGGTTTTTAAGACATTTCTAGGATTTCTGGACAGCTTTCAGATTTAGGATATTAGGATGTTCAAAGGTTTTTAGGACGTTTTTAGGATTATAAGACATTTCTAGGATTTAAGGAGAGTTCAAGATTTATGACATTCCTTGGATTTTAGGACATTTCTCGGATTTTACTACATTTCTAGGATTGAGGGACGTTTCTAGGATTTTAGGACATGAGGGTCTTAGCTAGGACCTCTTTCGGGGGTTGTGGGGGATCCTCCAAAGACAATTTTTTTGATAAACAAGCTCTATTTTGACACTGTTTTATGCACCATATTGCACATTTGTATTGTGAGAAAATGGTTGGGGGGCCATCTGGCTGTAAGTTGAGTTTCACTGCTTTAGGGAGTGGACCACCTGAAAGTCAAAATTCTTAACCTCTTAAAATGTCCCAGATTTTGGGTGAATTAAATTCTCAAGTGTGAGAGAAATGAGAGTAAAGGCCTTAGTTTGTGTGGCTTAAATGCCTGAATTCAACAGAAAAAATCATGCCGAAGGTGTTTTAAAGGTTAAGGCGCTTAAGGATTTCTCAAACATCCAGCAACAGTCCTCACCTGTTGCAGAGCTCGCGGCAGGCTCAGCCCGCCTGTATAATTTGGGATGTCTAATTGCTCTTTCAGGATATTTCAGCAGAGGAGTTCAGAGCAGAGCTGTTCCGCACTCAGCCACTGTGTAATTTTATCCACGTCTCTCACTTCACACAGGGCTGATACCTTTTGCCTCCCCCTTTCCTTTGTATCAATTGGTCGGAGTTCAGCCTATTGTCGCCACAAGCTTCTTTTATATGTGCGCTCCGTCTGCGCGCAGCCTCTCAGTCTGATCCGCAGGAGGGATTTCCAGCAGCAGTCAGAGGCGCGGAGCGGGACCCTGCCTGCACCTCCGCTGCTGTGTCTCACGGATGTGCGCGAGGCTGGAGCTCTCGAGCGTTGGGGCCCCGACACTTTAATGGGACCCCGAGAGCCGCGCAGGACTTCTCCTTTTTCTCGCCACAGTTCGCGCTCCACGGCCATGCCACAATGCTGGTGATTCCTCTGCTGGTGTTGCTGAGCCTGTTGGATCCCGTTTGTCCCCGGGCTCGCTGCGCCCCGGGACAGGCTTGCGACCCCCGGCAGCGGAGGGACGCCGGGGGCCGCGGAGGAGTGTACGAGCACCTCGGAGGAGCGCCGCGACGCAGGAAACTCTACTGCGCGACTAAATATCATTTACAAATTCATCCGAATGGGAAAATAGACGGATCGCTGGAGGAAAACAACCCATATAGTAAGTATTTCATCACATTTTACGCACAGAAAACTGTTGGAAAAACTATTAACTACTAACTAAACTATTATTATAATAACTTGTGCGTCAGTTTGGCACAATCCAGTTTTTTTAGTTTGACTTTTAAATGTTGGGTCAGATTGTTTTTATCAAAATGCAGATTTGTGAATGAAGTGAAACACGTCATATTCAAGTCAATCAAGTACGTTTGAAAACATTTAAAATAGGCCGTCTTTATAGGCCTATTATATTAGTTAGTTAGTTATTTGTTTATTTTGATCAATTTTAGTAATTTTCGATATGATTAATCTATCAGAGTTTCACTGTCACTTACTCAACGAAGCGTGCGTGTGTGTGCACGCGCTGTGTGTGTGTGTGTGTGTGTGTGTGTGTGTGTGTGTGTGTGTGTGTGTGTGTGTGTGTCACAGCGAAGCTGCCGACATGCAGGTTAATCTCTATTAGTCCATAAGTATCAGCCAAAGTATTAACATCCCGGCGGGACAAAGGCGCTGTCCTAACGGATGTATTTATCTAATCAGCGGCCATTAGAGCCTCTCTGCGGCAGCTCAATGGGCCATTGACTAATCAAGCACTGATTAAAACAGCCAATAAACACACTGAATGGGGCAAACAAAACCGGAAATTAAGTCCTTTATTGTGAATGTGACAAAGGTTTGTGTGTTTGTTTGTTTAGTGTAAATTTGCTCCTCTTGTTTTTTAATTGATTTCCATTTTACAACATTTACCGGAGAATAGAAAGATCTGTTGAAGGATTTTGAATCATGATGAAAGTCAAACATCATTTAGATGCTGTGTGATTAACTGTTATGTTTTTGGGTTGCAGGCATCATGGAGATCACGGCGGTGGATGTGGGAGTTGTGGCCATTAAAGGGCTTTTCTCGGGCAGATATTTGGCCATGAACGATAAAGGCCGGCTGTACGCCTCGGTGAGTAAAGATGTCATCTCATCATCACGTGTGCTCTTTAACACATGCAGCATGTTTGACTCTGAGCAGGTTAAAGCAGCAAAAGTCAACTTACGGACCACGGGCCAAATTTGGCCCTCGATTGGGTGCTGAGTGGCCCCCCAACCTTCTTCTAATTCACAATAAAAATAAATTGATTTGGCGCCAGAGTGCATAAACAGCATCAAAATAGAGATTGTTTATCAAAACCATGCCAGTCCTAAAGTGTCCTAAATTAGAGAAAAGCCCCTAAAATCAGATAAACATCCTGAAATCTTAGAAACATCCTGGAATCCTTGATATGTCATAAAATCCTAGAAATGACCTTAATATCTCGAAATGTCCTGAAATCCCAGGGATGTCCTAAAATTCTAGAAACAGCCTAAGATCCTTTAAAAGTCCTGAAGTCCTTGAAATGTCCTAACATCCTGGAAACATCCTAAAGTCAGAGTAACGTCCTAGAGTCCAAGAAACGTCCTAAAATTGTGGAAGCGTCCTAAAATCCTAGAAAGGTCCTGGAATCGTAGAAACGTATTCAAATCCAGGAAATGCCCTAAAATCCGAGAAATGCCCTAACATCCTAAAACGTCCTAAAATTGGAGAAATGTCCTCAATCCCTGGAAACTAATCGCGGAAACACGTATGTGGCCGCTGGGACTGGCCCCTGGCCTCCTGTGGTTCTGCAGAAGTGGCCCTCAGGTGAAGCAGGTCTCCGGGTTAAAGGGTCACGTCTGACCAGCAGAAACGGTTTTGGACGTGCTGTAATGTTTACCTGCTGTGTTCATCTGACATGTATTTCATTATTTTCTGGCTGATTCGGAGTCTGACAGCAGACCGGAAACTCTCGGCGTCTCTGAGAGTTCGTGCTGTAAATCAGAACCATACGGCAAGCTGCGAAACAAATGTGCCTCACCGCTTCCTTCTTCCTCTCCCCAGGAAGTGTTCAACAAAGAGTGTGAGTTTGTGGAGCGGATCCACGAGTTGGGGTACAACACGTACGCGTCCCGCCACCACTCTACCGAGCAGCCGCTGCCACCAGGCGGCGGCAGCAGCAGCAAGCGGCGAGCCAGCGCCAAGCGGCAGTGGTACGTTTCCATTAACGGCAAAGGCCGGCCGCGGCGAGGCTTCAAAACCCGCAGTACGGACAAAGCCTCGCTCTTCCTGCCTCGGGTGCTTGGCAACAAGGACCATGAGATGGTGAGGCGGCTGAGAGACAGTCAGAGCTCGCACCATCATACGCACCACCACGGCGGCCGAGGGGACCGCCGCAGACGCCGGCATCGTGCAAGGAAAGGCCGGCGCCAGCGGGCAGATGATTGAGTGGACCTTTCGAGGCGATATCTGACCCTGCGGCCCTTTGACTCAACCAAACACGGACCCCTGATCTCGACACGTACGTGGCTCGATCGTAGCGGAGGATGAGTCCGGATGCTGCGCTGCTCTGGATGAGTTTTTTTGGTTGATGCACAGAAAACAAAATCTACAGAGGAAGTAAAGACAGAGCGTCACCGCGAGTGACATGTTCATCAAATCTACACTTTCAGGAGACTTTGACTCTCTCTCTCTCACACACACACACACACACACACACACACACACACACACACAAGCTTCTCTTTCTTTAAAACGCTACTGTCGTGTAAACCGACGTGTTAATATCGCTGAAAACTCCCATCTTCACTTGTAAAAAGCAAAAAATCATTCACAGCAGCTGATGTTGTAAATACAGTCTGCACTATGCATGTACAGAGACTTTTCTTTTGTCACAAACAAACAGTATATTCATCATATTCTGCTTACTGAAGTGCTACCAAACATGACGGCGAGTGAAGAGAGGACTTTAATCAGCAAAGCACTTTTTGTCAGATCCACATGAAGAGATGAGCTCGCTGTGTATTTTTGTTCCAATGTGATAGTCTACTGTCTGTAAGCTCAAAGATGGACTTTGTATATTTTTTACTAATGATATGAATATTTATTTGGTGCCTGTGTTGTAAGTTATTGATAATACTATTTCTGCATTTTACCAAAATGTTGCTGTTTGTCTCATAGTTCTCACTCACCAGCTGGTTCATAAAACACGATGGTACTGACCCGAGGACGCAGCCGACTCCTTTGTTTTTTACTTTTCTTTGATTTGTTTGGACAATTTTGTCTCGGAGAGCTTCGAATCGTAAAAAAAACAAAACCGCAATTTTACAAATTTAGAAAGTGCCAGCATCTCAAGAAGCATAATGCATCAAAAAGCCAAAAATCTGTTCTTTTTCCAGCTCATTTGTTCAGACTTTTCTTTGATTTGTTCGGACAAGTTTGTCTCGGAGAGCTTCGAATCAGAACAAATAAAACCACAATTTTACACATTTAAAAGTGTCAGCATCTGAAGAGACATCAGGCATCAAAAAGTCAAACATCCATTCTCGCTCTGGCTCATTTGTTCCAACTCTTGTTTGTTTTTAGCAGTTTGCAGTCCTCAAATCATAAACAAAAGGCAAGTTTACAGTTTTTTAAAGTGTGAGCATCTCGAGAAACATTATGCACCAAAAAGTCAAAAATTTGTTCTTGTTCTGGCTCATTTGTTCAGACTTTTCTTTGATTTATTCAGACAAGTTTGTCTTCAGAGAGCTTGAATCAGAACAAACAAACTGCACTTTTACTATTTCATTCAGTAAGCACTATCCTTTAAAAATTCAAAGGTCTGTTTTTGGTTTTTAAAGTTGAATGTACAGATTTTCTTTTCGATGAAGTCTCAGTTTCAGTTTTTGTTTCTTCTTTCTGTCGCAGCTCTTTGAAGGCAGCGCCGCCTCAAACACACAATGGCACTTTTCTTTTTTCTTTTTAACAAAAAGTGCAAAACAGCACAACTTTAACACAGACGTACTTCTTTTCTTTAATCGCATGCAGTTATTTGTTGTTTTTTATTAACTTTTGAAACCTGGGAAAACTTTCAAAAAAAACTACATGAAAATTTAAAAAAGGAAAAAAACAAAAAAGGGAAAATTGAAAAAAATGACCTGAAAAATATCTTAAAAATTATAACTATTATTAAAAATGAATAAATAATCACACTGATTAGAAATATAGTCCTCTGGAAATGTTACCCTAGCTTTAAAAAAAAAAAAATCCTGAATCTACTCATTTCTGGCAGTTTGCCTGTTGTTGTCGGGTTGCTCTTTGTCTTTTTTCCCATGTTTTTAAAAGAAATCAAATCAATTTTTTCAAAGGTTTAATACTTGTAAAAGGTGTCTGAATGCAACAAAAAAGTGATGTCAATGCAGGTTTCAAAGAGTTAATTCATCTGTTTCAAATGAATAGACCAGATTTAAACTGAATTAACTGTAAAATGCAGCTTTTATACTGAAATGATAAAGAATTTAGTCAAATCTATGAGTTCTTTTATTGTTTCTTACTATTAAAACACATGTAGAGTCTAAAAATGACTTGTGGGAACGGTTTCGATGTTCCCTGCTGTGTTTGCAGACTGCTGTGGTTATCGGTTTATTCAGAGTTATTCCCCCTCTCTCTCTTTCTGTCTCTATATTTGACATTATCCGTCTCTCGTTTGTTAAATCGCTGCACCTGTCTCTGCCGAACAGAAACAAATCACAACCGTCAAAAATCATCCGGAGCACGTTCGGACTCTTTTTGGACGTTCCGGTTTTGCCCTGCCTGGCTCCCATCTATAGGTAGCAGCATATAAAGCCTTGTCATTCTATACCTGCGGGCTGGGGAGGCTTCCTGGCCCGGACAATAGCTCCTCCCAAGGGGGGCCTGGGAAGCGATGCCGCCTGAGACTTTTGGGCTTTTTTTTGAAACGCCGACCAAAAGCCGCAGAGTCGATAAACAAGGCAGGCCCTCCTGAAAGCAGAAACTGTGTCATACCGAGTATAACACCTTGCTATGGCTCGTTATGAATGCCCAACTCTAAGATTACTCAACAGGAATGCAGGACTTCAGAGAGGTTAGGGCCCTTTGTGGCCCCTCTCCCTGCCCATCTGTTTCATTGAGCAACATTTATCTTCTGAATCTCTACGTGCTCTTTCTATCCGGGACATCCGCTAACGGATACGTCCCACTACGATTTATCAGCCGGGCGATAGAAACGACATCATCTGCAGTATTGATAGGAAAAAACTCTTTTTATTGTTTTCTCTGCTGTAAACAACAGTTTCGTATAAGAAAGAAAGCTTTTTGTGAGTTCCCAAAATCATTCTGAGCCTGTCATTCAGAGAGAGGGTCCTTTACTCAAACTGTCAGCAAACTGGGGATGAATTAGACACATTTTTGTCCCTCGAGGTGTTCCATAGAAAAGTCAAAACTCAGGGATAGCAAACTTGCTTGGGGCTTATTTTGCAAAATAACAAGAGGCCAGAAGCCAGCTGATGAACAATCGTTAATAATTAATATATAAATAATAAGCCCAGACATCAGTCAGGGGGTCCCGTCCTTCTCCTTTTAAATTAACAATCCATTTCAAGGATTTTAGGACATTTCTAGAATTTGGGACATTAGTAGGACTTCAGGACGTTTCTAGGATTTTAGGACATTTCTTGTATTTTTGAACATTTCTTGGATTGTGGGACGTTTCTAGGATTTAGGATGTTTTTAGGACTTCAGGACATTTAAAGAATTATAGGACAAAGGGCTTAACTGGGACCTCTGTCGGGGGTGTGGGGGATCCTCCAAAGGTACTTTTTAGAAATAAACAAGCTCTATTTCGATGCTGTTTTCAGCTTATTTTCATGGTTGGGTTAAAAGGTAGGGCTCCAAATGAGTGCTATGAGGCGCACGGGCACAGGGGGACTGTGAGTGTTAAAAACGTTAAAAAGTTCCTTCGTAAAATCCAGATCAGGTAATTAGAAGGCCATTGTAAAACCATAAAAAAAACTTAATGTTTTTAAATTAGATAAAAACGGAGGTTTGAGTGGGGCAGGGATCCAGGTGGGGCAGCAGGAGTTGCAGTTTTAATTAAAATTGTAAAAGCTCCCACAGTCTCTCACCTGGCTGTTAAAAAAGACACCTGTGGTGGGCTTTAATATGACAATCAATAAAAATATGTATTTGAATAATAAATAATGAATAAATAAATAATAAGTAGTTCATACTTAAACAGAAGGCTCTGGCTCGGGTTCAGGTTACGACGCAGCGTTCTTCTGAATACTCGAGTGGTGCGGCCACAAAGTGGATTCACTGTTTGTTTTGGTTAAAATTTCCTCTAAAAGGTTTTATATGATTAAAAAACTATTAAAATCCACTATAAAATAACAGGTGTTTAAATAAAAAAATAAAAAGATGCAATATAAAATATGTAGGGAAAAGTAGGAAAATTAAAGGTCGCGAAAGATTAAAAAAAACAAAGTAATTTTGGTTAGTAAGTTTTTACATTTTGGTAAAAAACAGAGTTTCAGAGAGCAGAGGTCTAGGGTTAGGGTTAGTGGGTTAGGGGGTTGATGGGTGACCCGGCACCTTATCAAGGGCCAGATTAGGTCCACGGGCCATAAATTGAGTATCACTGCTCTCTCAGAGCGTCTCTTATTAGGCTCCCTTTATGAAGGTTTACTAGTTGTAATTAATGGCTTTATAAAAAACAAATAAATAAATGGTTTATTAATGCTTTAAAGATCTGTTATAAAGCATTAAGACACAGTCTGTTGTGTGAAATCCTTTAGACTTACTGCACTTTGTGTCTGGTCACTACAGAGGATCACAATTTAATCATTAATGAGTTAAAATTCAAAGGATTCACAATCTTTGAAGCTAAAAAGATGTTTTTATTAAAGGCTTTCAACTGAGTCTTAAATAAAAGAATATCAGTTACCTAATAAAAGCATAGAAACTTGATAAAATCTTAACAAAAACAGAAACGCACAAGCAAGAACAGGCATGCTGTTAAAATGATCATTTAAAGGCAAAGGAAAAGAGGTCTTCAGACGGGTTTTAAAGGTATTAATGGAGTGCAAAGAAATAATTATCTGAGGCAAACTGATTTATATTTAAAATATTTATATTTATATCTAATTTTAAATTATTCCACAATTTAGGGCTAACAACTAAAAATGCTAAAAAAGAAAAAATCTAAGCATTCAAAATCCCTTGAAGCTAAAATCATGTTCTTATAAAAGGTTTATAACTGAAAAGCACAAGTTATAAACCAGAAATTAAGCTGTTATTTACAATGTTGAAACCATTTAACCCTTTGAAACCTGGATCAGTTCACTTGTGCTGCATTAAGATGCTTTTCACAACCTTTTAAACATTTGAGCTCTGAGCAAACTGGTTTGATTTCTTTCAAAAACACAAGGAGAAAGACAATAATCAACTTTGCATGAAATGAAAAAGATATAGATTTTTTTTAAAGCTGCAGATTTTTTTTATTTTGAGAACTATGTTTAAAATTATCAGAATTATACATTTTAAAGTAATTCTGGAATTTTAAGTAGTTTTTCAAGTAATTTCTTTGATTTTTCTTCAGAGAACTATGTTTAAAATTATTATAATTATATATTTAAAATTATTTTCACTGAATCTTTAAGCAGTTTTAAAGGTTGAATAACTTTTTGCTAATTTCTTGCACATTTTTTTCTTAAATTGCTTATTGGTTTTTTCCTAAATCAGGCAGATATGCAGGTTTCAAAGAGTGCCTTATTACAAAGTGGAGTTTTTCCTGGTCGTTTCTTACATGTGCAAACACCTTGTTTGTTCTTCTACCATCAGCACCATGTTTCATGTGTATGAAAACAGAGTAAATGCTCCAAGAGAGAATAAAGTTTGGACTCATTACTGAATATTATAAATGTGTCAGAATGAGAGTTTTTATCTGACTCTCAAACATGTGACACGACCCGAGGACAGCTCGTTTATTTACTTATCATTAGAATTACATGTAAACGTGATTCCTCAGCTCCATAACTGCAGCACAGGAGAGTTCACTTGTAAATAGTGACCTCCAGAGGCAGACAGCCGTCTCTCCTCCAGACCGACCGGCTGCCTCGTGTGAATGTGCATCTCTGATCTGACCGCTCTCAGCGTGTTTGAGCTGCGTAATGCCCTCTGCAGGCAGCACACAGCCACCGAACACAGGAAACATCCAGTCATTTCACACTGTTAGGAGCAACGAGAAAGCAACTTATTTCTATTCCTCTTTATATATTTATTGTATCTAGAATTTTTGCACCAAAAACCAAAGCAAATTCCTTGTAAGTGAAAACCTTCTTGGCGATAAATTATTTTTATTTTCTGATTCAAAGGACATTAAATGTTATTCTTTATGGCCAAAGTTACATTTCAGCGCATCAAAATGTTCTTTTTACCAACAAAATTAAATACATGGTAAAGCTGTTAAAACAATCCAATGACTTTAAGTTTAAGCTATCAACTACAGATTTGAATTAACCCTTTAAAACTTGAGCAAATTGGCTTGATTTCTTTCAAATGTGAGAGGAAGAAGGCAAAGAGCAACTTAGCAAAAAACAGCCCAAAAAAATAGCAAGAAATTTACTTATAGTTACAAGAAAATTACCTGAAATAACCAACAAAAAAGAAAAGTTTAAAAAAAAGACCTTAAAATTGCTAAAATAAAAGAAAAAATATATATAAGAAAAAAGTTTATTTAGAATAACTCTAAATATATAATGATTAGATTTATAAATGAAAATTTCTAGACATTTTTCCCAGTTTTTTGATATAATATATTCCCCTCCAGCTAATTTTCAGATGATTTTCTTATCACCTATTACTGTTTTTTTTTCTTTGCAATGTGCAGAACATTTCTTTTCAAGATGCTCATTGCCTTTTTATCCAATTTTTAAAAAAAAATATTTTAAACCAATTTCCTCAGGTGTCTGAGTTTTACACACCTGTTAAAAGGCATTTGAACGCAGCACAAGAAAGGGTTAAAACCTTGAACTACAGTGGAATTACAAACCACGTTGCCAGAGTTTTAATATTTTTGAATTCACCTGAAACACATAAATCTGAATGACAAATTCTTCTATTATATGGCAGTAAAAGCTAAGCAGAAGCAACTTTAGCTATTTTTTCAGCAGGGAATTACGTAATGTGGACAAATTCATTGGTACAAGTCACTTAGTGAATCCAGTCTGGCAGCAGTTCAGTGACAGCTGTCTGGCTGGCCAGCATCCAACTGCACTGAGCCAACAATATCAGAGGAAATGCCGCTCCTCCTCTGTTTAGATTTAACATGACACTGGATATACATGTTCACCAACAGGTAGGACACCTTTTTAGACCTCGCAGACATGTGTGACATGAATCCAGGCTGATATCTGCACAGATCAGTCAATAAAAGCATGTTTACTGAAGTTAAAATCACTGATAATGCTTTTTTAATAAAGTAATTTCCAATGTCGTCTAATTCTAAGCAGATTCAGTGTATAGCTTTGCAAATGTTGAATAAACGAGCGAGTGGACGAATGCTTGAGCTGAATGTTGAGACATTTTAAGCTCTGAATTGCAGCTGTCACCCAGTGAAATCCAAAACCTCTTTCCCCGAGCATAATTCATTGCGCGCATGCAACCTTAAACCACAATGACTTCAGTACAACATAAACAAAAAATAAAGCCGTACATAACTTACAAATCCCGGCGTGACTGGAAAGAAACATCTCAACCTAATTTTATTTTAAAGTGATAATAGGGAGATTACAGAACCATGGACAGCGAACAGACCAGGACCTGCTGCTCCGCTCGGCTCACAGACGTCTTCAGGTCTTCAGTTCCAGGAACCCTCTGAACCTGCCAGATCAGATTCTAGAGGACCAGTTTTTTAATGGTCATCCTGGAGATCCAGTGGGGATCCAGTCCACCTGGCTCCTACAAGTATATAGGTCGCCAGAAGTTTCAGTGGTCCTCTGCCTCATAGATTCAGGATCGACCTTTGATGGGTTTCATCCATCCATTAGTTTTCCTGAAGGTTCAATGGCACAGACGCCTATGTCATGCTAAATTTAGGCTTTTATTTCAAGTCTTGGTGGTGCTTTTTGTGGTGGCTTTGGACAGTGGTTGCATATATAAGTTATTCATCCAGATGAGAAAATCAATCACCAGTATTTTAATCTCTACTCCTGTTGAGTATTGGGCCGAAATTTAATTTTTCATACCTTCATACCTTCCTGGAATCTCACCAAGGTGCGAGTCTGCTGAACCCTTAGCGATTGTTCGGTGCATTTTAAGCGCTTTTTATTCTTCTTTTTTTCTTTTTTCTTTGGATAATTTTGGTTGCGTTCATGCAAAAAAATGTTACATTCATACTGCTAAGTGCAAAAAATGCACCATTGAAACCACAATTTTTTAACCCAAATCCATCAAAGCATAAAAATGCAATGTATTATTTCTGGGTGTCATTCTGGGTTTATAACTTGGGAGTTTTTACTATTTTCCACTTGATGACTTTTTTTTTTTTTTACCATATTTTGCATATGGAGAAAATACATGATATTTCCAATAGTGGTCAACAAGTTGTTCTGGAGGTCAATTAATCAATAACTGGTTTTTGAGGTCAATAAGTTATCCTGAAGGTCCATCAGTCAATAAGTTCTGGGTGTCAATTGGTTAATAGGTTGTTCTGGAGGTCCATTCAACAGTAATATGTCCTGGAAGTCCATTGGTCAATAAAATGTTCTTGAGGTCCATTGGTCAAGAAGTTTTGGAAGGTTGGGTAGTCAATAAGTTGTCCTGAAAGTCATTAGTCAGTAACTTGTTTTGGAGCTCAATAGGTTATTATGAAGGGCCATTGGTTAATAAGTTGTTCTGATGTCAATAAGTTGTGCTGAAGGTCTATTGGTCAGTAAATTGCCCAGAATGTTAATAAGTTGTTCTGAGGGTCAATAAGTTTCTATGAGGAACCATTGGTCAATAAGATGTTCTGAAGGTCAATAAGTTGCTCTGAAGGTCCATAGGTCAATAAGTTGTTCTGAAGGTCACTAGGTTGCTCTGAAGGTCAATAAGTTGCTCTGAAGGTCCATTGGTCAATAAGTTGTTCTTAGGGTCAATAAGTTGCTCTGAAGGTCCATTGGTCAGCAAGTTGTTTTGATGGTACGTTGGTCAGTAAGTTGTCCTGAAGGTCGATGGGTCCATCAGTTGGAGGTCTGATGGACATTCTTTTGGTCTGTGCATCCTGAGGGTCTTTTGGTGCCCCATACTGGATTTTGTTGGTCGGCTGGTATGTCATCCATTTTTTCGGGCTCGCTCGTCACCAGCGTGGCGCCTCCTCACCGCAGGATCGTCTCTAAGATCTGCCTGCATTCACGGAGCCGTTTAGCAGCACACAAAGAAACAATGTTGTTGTACATTGAGGATCAGCCGAATGTGAACGTGAGAAAACGTTTCATGCGTGGTCAATGAGGAGCAGGACCGAGCCACCCCAGAGATCAAAGAGCTGCGTCCCCGCGCTGACAGAGAGGGACGACCCTCACTGCTCTGACACAGAGATAAATAATAGGACACTCAGCAGAGAGGGTAAATGTTAGTGCGCGACATATTTTTAGCAGGGTGATGACGGTGAAATAAAGGGAGGCATTTAGTTTATTTCAGCGGACATCAAAAGCAACGCACCGGTGCATCTGAATGACTGTCAGGGATGACACATCAAAGACATGCTGCCATGACACCAGCTGGTCAGTTTCATTCAAACAAGATAATTTAAACAACAATGTGTTATTTTAGAGAGTTTGGCTGTCTTTAAAATAAATAGATTGCAACTAATTGATACTACTTACTTCGATTTAGGCCATCAATAGTCAAATACAAGTAAAATGTCACAAAATTACTGAATATATAACAGAAAGGGCAGCCTCTTAGTCGGGTGATGTCAAGAATTTGGGAAATTTTTTTGGTAGATTACCAAGAAAACCACCTAAACTCTGAAGACTACTTTGAATGTTCATTTTAGAACTTGTTATGGTTCTCTACTATGTTTATATATATACATAAATATGTTATCAATTAAAATAATTATCCTTCGGGGCTCGCTTTAATATTATACACTTGCTTTGCACACAACATTCACTTTTCAAAATCGAGCTTAAAAAAAATTATACTTTAATATTATTTTCTACTTTAATTGAGTTAGTTATTTAAACAACATCAGTCCTAATCATAGATATCAAATATTCATTAATTTTTAGAATTTCAATCCTTTAAATGCCAGTTTTTTGTCTTGATACCACTATGTTTTGGGATAAAAAAACACACACAAAAATTCATTATTTTGAGTATACGACATGCAAAGTAGATTTTTTGTTTGTTTGTTTGGGGATTTTTTTATTATCACAGCATGAGATATGTCAATAATTTGCAGAAGCATTGATTGTGAAATTACACAGAGTGGAAACAGCATGTATTTTCTCCATATGCCAGATATGGCAAAACATGATGTTGGTGGCTGGCAGCGCAGATCTCCGACAGCAAGGATCTCCAACAAAAGCTGGCAGCAAGGATCTCCATCACAGCGATGGCAGCGTGGATCTCCAATAGCGCGGATCTCCGACACAGCAGCCGGTAGCGCAGATCTCCAACATGGCGGCTGGCAGCGCAGATGTCCGATAGCATGGATGTCCGATAGGGCGGCCGGCAGCGCGGATCTCTGATAGCGCGGATCTGTGATAGCGCGGATCTCTGAAACAGAAGCTTGCAGCGTGGATCTCCGACAAGGTAGCTGGTAGCGCAGATCATCGACAGGGCAGCTGGCAATGCGGATCTCCGAGAACACAGATCTCTGACACAGCGGTTGGCAGCGCGGATTGCCGACAGCGCATATCTACGACATGAAGGCTGGCAGCATGCATCTCCGACAGCGTGGACCTTGACATGGCAGCGCGGATCTCCGATGGCACGGATCTTCAATACAGAAGCTGGCAGCGTGGATCTCCAACAGCGCGCATCTCCAACATGGCGGCTGGCAGCGTGGATCTCCAACAGCGCGCCTGGGTTTTAATTACGCTCGTTTTTTGGGGGGGGGGTTCATTTAACTGACTGTAACAATTTAGTTTCCACAGTGTATTTTAGACTTATTGTAGGAGCTGAGCTGGAAATTCACAGATTGAACAAAAATACACAATCTTGCCAAAATGTATGCCATATGCATTAACACACCCAACGTTATATAAAACAAAAAGAAGAATGAAAAGCATGTAAAATGCACCAAACAATCACTAAGGGTTAAGCAACTTTTGACCATCAGAAACACTGAGAAACCGTACTTCACTCCAATAACATATTCGGGTACAATGGGACAGCCATGTTGTTTGTTTGTTAAATATTAGACCATAAAATCTGCTGGAAACTCCATATACAGTAAGTGTGAGCAAAGCTGTTTAGAGGCACTGCAGTTCAGGGAAAAACAAGAAACACTGTGGATCATCAATCATAGACTCTTTATTGTACTCTTATTTTGCCTTATTGGAATCACTGTGTGGTACTGTGGGGGCTGTGCCATATGACGAAATATGTCATCAGATGATTAAGAAAAAGTACTATCGTTTCATATTATGCTATATCGTGCTATATCTGATAACGCTTTGCATCCATCTGCATGGCTGAGATGGCGTCTAACGCACGGCACCAAAACAAACAAACATGGAGCTGGAAAGCCAAACTGAATGTTGGGATTCAGCAAACTATATTGATTTGTGCTTTTTTTTTTTTTTTTTTAAATGTTAGTCTTCAGGCTTTCTTAAATTTTTGAGTTGACTGAATTTAAAAAGACAAGTTAAATCAAAACAAAATTACCAAAACAAAATGATTATTCTACTCCTCTTCACAAATTCAATCAACTTAAAAAAAATCAGCCTGGATACTAAACTTTTCAACCCTATCTGACTTTAAAAAAAATAGACAAATAATCAGGAGTGTGATAAAAGTATAAAATGATTTTAAAAATTTCTAAGACTTTTTGAGATTTTCTAATATTTTTATGTCATAAAAGTTTTATTTCTTTTATTTCAACAGCTCTGTAGCTTCAGCTGCAACGTCAGATGTGAAGTTTTTGCCAACAATGACAGCCTACTTATCATGCTGCAAACTCTCTATTTAGTCTTACCATTGTTTTCTATAAGGGCCCGGGACATGATTTCCCCCCTGCGCGTCTTAAGTTAGCGCTTTTTTCATTTGGTTGAATTGGACCGGTGTTTTTTCCTGTTATTGTTCATTTATAGAACTGTCTCCTGTCTCGACACCACGGTCTGTTAACTTGGCCGTTTCCTATTTTACATCCTCCCATACATAAATTATGATATTCTGCTGCTGATAATGAAAGCAGCACACAAAGAGGTTTTTTTTTTATCATAATAACGCTTTTATTCGCGTATTTTCCACAAAGTTTTCCCCGATAACGCAGCTATTATTTGATTTCTATGAAGCCTCCAGCTCCGCTCGGTGTGTTTGGAGATTTCTTCCAAGTGTGGAGCTGTGATGTAATGTGTCCGCAGGTATAAATATAGAGGCATGGCTGCAGCGCGTCCATGCAGATCCATGTCGCTCCGGCGCTGAAGCCAGTGCGCCTGTCGGTCTGGGAATGAGCGCAACGTCCACTCGCTCCTCTCCGCCGCGCCGCCGCTGCTTCGTCCTGTTCTCGCTTCTTTGGAAAGGCAAACGCCGGGAGGCTGCTTTCAGAGCCAGACCCGGGATGGGCTCTCTGGCGGCCCTGCGGACTGTGCTGGTCCTGGGCTTGGTGACCGGGCTCGCGGGATGCGCCCCCGGCTTGAACGGCACGGCGGACCGCTGGGAGGCTCTGTACTCCCGGTCCCTGGCGCGGATCCCCGGGGAGAAGCGGGAGGAGATCAACCGGGACAGCGACTACCTGCTGGGGATTAAAAGGTTGCGGCGCCTCTATTGCAACGTTGGGATCGGCTTTCATATTCAGGTGTTACCGGACGGAAGAATAACGGGAGTGCACAACGAAAACCGTCACAGTAAGTTATACCAATTTTTTTTAAAAATAATTATTTAGTTTCTCGCTTTTTACGCGCTCATTTATTATCTTTAAACAGCACTAACAACAAAAGCGTTTTCGTGTTGAATGAAGAAATGAACTAAACAATTTGAAAAAGTCATATTTATTTGCATGCTTTCTGTCACTAACAGAGTGTTTCACCTGTTGCCACCTGATCCAAACACTCACTGCCTGATGAAGTACCTGAGAGCCACACTTGAGTAATTTTACCAGAAAATGACTTAAGTTAAAGTCACCTATAGAATTTCACTTAAGTAAAAGCCTTAAAGTATCTGATATTTACTGTATTTAACTACCAGAAGTAATCTTATGATAATGAATGTACTTAAGTATTAAAAATATAAGTGCTGGGAATATAAAAGGATAATAAAGTGTATTTCTCTGTAACATGTACACTCTTTACAGATGGAGCATACTTCAAGAAAATTGGGTCTTTTTAGCAACTTGAAGGATTTAAGGAACAAAGTGCAGTAAATCTTCCCTCACTATACTTTATTAATGATTTATTCTGTCTTTTCCTCACTTCTTTCCTATTCTGTAATACGTAACTAAAATGCTGTGAGAAAATGTAGTGAAGTAAAAGTACACATTTTACTTTGGAAATGTAATGAAGTAAAAGTACAATTTTTTAAATGTAGTTGAGTAAAAGTACACATTTCACGTAGGAAATGTAGTGGAGTAAAAGTACACATTTTGAAATGTAGTGGAGTAAAAGTACACATTTTGAAATGTAGTTGAGTAAAAGTACACATTTCACTTAGGGAATGTAGTGGAGTAAAAGTACAATTTTGAAATGTAGTTGAGTAAAAGTACACATTTCACTTAGGAAATGTAGTGGAGTAAAAGTACACATTTTGAAATTTAGTGGAATGAAAGTACACATTTTAAAATGTAATGGAGTAAAAGTACACATTTTATTTAGAAAAAGTACTTGAGTTAAAGTACACATTTTGAAATATAGTGTAGTAAAAGTACACATTTTATTTAGAAAAAGTACTTGAGTTAAAGTACACATTTTGAAATATAGTGTAGTGAAAGTACACATTTTACTAAGGAAATGTAATTGAGTAAAAGTACACATTTTGAGATGTAGTTGAGTAAAAGTACACATTTTACTTAGGAAATGTAGTGTAGTAAAAGTACACATTTTATACATTTTACTCAGGAAATGCAGTGGAGTAAAATAGAACATTAACACATATTTTAACATATTAAACATATTAAAAACTCAAGTAAAATAGATACTTCTCCAAAAAAAAACACTTTAGTACTGTAACAAAGTATAATTACTTTGTCACCTGACAGCTCTGTGAATGAGACAGCGCTCGTGCTGTCAGTCACTGAGCGTCTCACACGTATCGATCACGCACCTGCAGTCCTGCCGTAGTGCCGTTGAGCCCGTGTAATGTGCCGGTGCTTTCCGCCCGCTGTAACCGGAGCTCGCAGTGATCCCGGCCGGCGGCCAGCAGGCACCTAAAGTTAGGACGCGGCCACAGAGCCGTCTGCTGAGACAGATTAACCCCAGACAAAGTCCTGCACTGCTTCACATTTGCAGACACGAAGAATAACAAATATTTATTTACTCTCATGTCGGATGTAATCCCCGTCATCCGTGTTTGTGCTGTCGGAGTGACAAGAAGGCGAGCGGAGGACTTGACGGGCTGCCGGAGAACTTGAAGCATGTTGGGGTTTTTGTGCAGCCTCCAGACTATTTTGGGACAAGGCATAAAAATTCAGGGAGATACATTACAGAGAATTTCTGTGAAGAATTCGAGACAGCGTCAAGTATTTTTGAAATAATAGCAGGAACAAAAGACACGCTCAGAGCTGTAACTGCACCAGGAAAGCTTCAAATATCTCTGCTTTTAATGACATTTAACTCTACAGATTTACACAAAAATACAAAAATGACTTTGACTGACGAGATAATGTCGTTTTTTTAGTTGTTGTATGTTGGCGAATAAACCTCAGAGGAAATATTGGTCTTATTTTGGCTTCTAAAGCCCAAACTGTCACATAACAGCTGTCTTAGCTGTGCTTTTATCAAATATTTTGATTTATTTTGTAAAGTTTCAGCTCATTTTGGGGATTAGGTCAAAATACTTTAGAATTTATTTTTTTAATTTTATTTTATATTATTGAGTTTATTGAATTAGGACAGTAGGCATTAACCAACACATCAGCTTTAAGCATCAATATAAATATGCCAAAATCAATCTACATTTCATCCTTGGTCCTAATTTTGATCAGTGTTTCACTTGTACTTATAAATTTGAGTTTCAGTCATACAGTTTATATCGATTTTATATTATTTTTATGTTATCTAATTTGTATTTTTGTAATTTTGTCACACGGTCCGTTTTACTGACCAAAGAAACTAAATTTATGTAATGTTCAGTGAGATCAGGCTGAGATCAGCCCATTCGCCAGAAGAAAATGTTTGCGTTGTACGTTTCTGCAAACAACGATACGCTACATTACTTACATAAAACAGCAACGTCTCTAAAGTGATGTAATAT
The DNA here is from genome assembly GCF_026936395.1 of Plectropomus leopardus. Classification (NCBI taxonomy): domain Eukaryota; kingdom Metazoa; phylum Chordata; class Actinopteri; order Perciformes; family Serranidae; genus Plectropomus; species Plectropomus leopardus. The sequence continues at coordinate 2,569,094 of NC_142176.1, read as the reverse complement.
CTGAGCTGACGCTGTCATCAGGAGGTGGAGGGGACGCTGGAGGGGACAGTTGAGGGGATGCTGGAGGGGACGGTGGAGGGGACAGTTGAGGGGACGCTGGGGGGGACGCTGTGGGGGACAGTTGAGGGGACGCTGGGGATGCTTTTTTTTTTTTTGGCCAAAACATGATCTTTCTCCAACAATAACCAAGTGATTTTGCATCTAAAACTAACCACAAATAGCTACAAATATAACATATATATGGTTTGCAGAAATATAAAATACCAAAAACAAAACTTCTGGCAAATGGATTGCAGACTTACACACTGTTACGCCTCATCAAATCCCAGAAGGGCTCCACTAAAAATCAACCTTCTTTTGTTATTGAGCATCAGATGGTTAACGCACTGCATCACCTGTGAGGTCTGTAGTGCTGAAATCTAGAAACAGATCCAGCTCGTCTTCTAGGACACATTCAGTACTGTCAGAGTCTCTGTGTGTCGCAGCAGGTTTGATTGTCTCCATCAGTGTGTCTCAGTGTGTCTCAGTGTGTCTCAGTGTGTCTCAGTGTGTGTGTGGTTTGTTTTTCCCTGCAGGTCTCCTGCAGATCTCTCCGGTGGAGAGGGGCGTGGTGACTCTGCTGGGGGTTCGCAGCAGACTCTTTGTGGCCATGAACCGGCGAGGAAAGCTGTACGGATCTGTGAGTGTACGAACTCTGTGACCGACTGTTTGTTTGCTGTCATTAAGTTTAAAATTCGTTAAAAACTGGTGTATAAAATAATCGCCTCTGAGGCCATTTACACGTCAATGGTTCTTGCATGAAATGTTAAACTTTTGTTGTGGTTTGACCTTTCGTTTACACAACAGTGGCGTTTTGGAGGCCTGAAAACGCGACGTTTTGAAACCAGGCTCAGAGTGTAATTTTTTACTCTTTCTGCGTAAACTGGCAATGCACGGGTCTGATGAGAACAGTGACGTCACGGCCGCACTTCATGCATCACTTTTCAGACAACAGATGCTGTCTGTTATCATGCGGCCAATTTCTTGCTTTTTGCAGAACATTTCTTGCAAAGTTGCTCATTGCCTTTTTATGTTTTCAGAAGATATCAAACCAGTTTTCTCCAGCCTCAGAGGCTTTAATACTTCTGAAAGAAGTTTGAATGCAGGACAAAAAAAGTAACGTCCATCCAGGTTTCAAAGGGCTGAGACCAATTTACTCAAAATTTTACGGCAGCCGAAAAAATTACTCAGTACAGTACAAAAAGTTGAATTATTGTGCTCATCAGACTAATACTGGACTTTTAAAACACGTGTAAACATGTTAGTCGGACTAAAATCATATTAAGTCAAATTTCTCAAAGCCGGACTAACACACTTAGATAATGCGACTGGAAGTCGATTTACTCTTTCATGTTCGCGCCTCACTCAGTGTTCTGCTCTGTAGTCTCTGCACCGGAGTTTAACCCGAAAGTCGAACAGCATCAATTTGTAGATTAAAGCCAGGAAAACAAAAGAACGAGTAGAAGGGAAGTAAACACAGCAGGATAATGGTAAAAAAATATGGTAAAAAGGTAGAGTACATACAAAATGTACAGCGCCAAAAAGTCATCCATGTTGTCACCAGTCGGTATGAAACCCGTTGGCAGCTCACTAACTTGTTTGGTATGTGATGTAATACGTCAACTAGAAAGTAGAAGGTAGATTTATTAGTCATTTTTTCAACAAAATTTAGGGTCCAAGGTCCCATAACAACTACACTGTATGGACAAAAGTATTTGGCCACACCTCTGAATCATTGAATTCGGGTGTTTCATTCGGTCCCATCGCCACAGGTGTGTAAAATCTGGATGAATGGGCAAAAATTCCCACAGACACAAAATCTTGTAGAAGCCTCAACCAAAGAGGGGACCAGCTCCATATTAATGCCTACAGATGTGAAATGGGACGTCATGAAAGCTCCTGTAGGTGTAATATGTAGGTGGCCAAATACTTTTGTCCATATAGTGAGGCTCAAAGGGGACAAATCGCCACCTACCATGGCGGTGTCGGAGACACTTTCATCAATAAATGGATTCTACCCGTTGCTTGTATACTGGGACAAGGACAGAAGTCCACTTAAATGTCCTAATCGAGCTTTGGCCGTAGCTCCATTTCACTGTGGACACTGTCGTTTCACAGCGAGGTTGCACCACCTCTTCTTAATCTTCGCCTTTTATCCCATAAGTAATAATAATAATAATTATAAACTTTATTTGTGTAGCACCTTTCATACAAGAAGTGCAGCCCAACGTGCTTTACAAGAAAGAAATTAAATGCAGCAAGTGCTTCACATCGAAACACATAAAAGACAAAAAGACATAATAAAACCTGCGTGTTAAAATAAAATAAAACAGAACAGAATGCATCTTCAAATGGATAAAATCCGCTTAATACTAGTAAAAATGAGTAAAAATAAGGATAAAAATTGCATAACATAAATAGAATGCATAACATGAATTGGAAAATAAAATAAATAAACTATAACCCACTGACATTATTAATAAAATAAGCATAAAAATAGTATATAAAGTGTATAAAATCAAGGAAAATACAACATATTAAAGATGTGCAGCAGTGTGCACAGCAGCTAAGTTAGAGCGAGTTAAAGGCTAAAGTGATTTGTACATCATTAAATTCATAAATAATTAAATTAGATGATGATGACACCACAGATGAGTTCTACAAAGAGAGAAGTTGTTCCTAAATATTTAAATCTGTCCGTTTTTTGGGGGGGTTTTTTTGGTATTAACAGACTAAATTCAGTCGTAAAGAGTCTTCTGATTGCCAGCTCATTGAGAGAAAACGGCACAATCAGAGCCTGGTGTCCTGCGTCCAGCCTCGCTCACATCATTCATCGCTCCACAATCCCATTTTCTGTGTAATTCTCTGACTGAAACAGCGACTGTACAATAGCCCTGCAGTCAGAAATAAAGCAATTGTTTGATAATAATCACGACACACAATACAGAGTTTGGGGAAAGAAAACGTCTGGATGTCTTTGTTTTGTCTCTGCCTTCAAACAATCAGCACGGGGCGTTTCTAGGGTTTAAGGACATTTGGGTGTTAGCCCGGACCTCAGAAGGGGATCCTCCTTTTTGATGAATAAGCTCTATTTTGATGCTTTTTTTATGTACTTTGGCATCTTAATTTCCTTGAAAACTTGTTTTTTAACTTCATTTATGAATCGTGAAGTTAAAAGTATTCGTAGTTGTTAGTAATTAGTGCTGATTAGAAACAGAATACAGCTGCTGTCTTTAAAAAATATTGACTAGAGCCGAAAAAATAGCCTGTACTTTTGTGTAAAGTGGCGTAATCTAACCTCTCAGTACATTTAGTCAGGTATGAATGTGGACAGAATGACAAATTATTAGATCTGGGGCTTTTTGTCATCATTAGGGACTGTTCATTATTTATAAAAGAGGAGGGGGTGGTGCAAAAAGGGGGAGGTTTTCCTTCCAAACTCGCGGTTATTTTTTGTGATTTTTTTTCTTTTCTGAAAAATGTATTTATTTATTTATTTATTTTGATTTGGTAATTTTTAAAGAAAAAAAATCTTCCAAACCTGTGGGCCATCCAATATTTTCAATCTCAAAAAAAATTACACCATTTTTCAAAACCAGAAACTGTAAAAATAGAAATGATCTTTTCAGATTTCCCAAAGCCCTTTAAAACAACATGTGGGCCGAACGCGAGAGAGTCCTCAGCAGGTTAAAGAAAAAAAAAGTAGCTTTTGGGAGGGTCAAAAATCCAGCCACTCCCCTCCTCTAATACATAAATTAATTAATAATTAATAAATTATCTATTTTTTTTATTATGTATATATATTTTTAATTCAATTTTTATTTTGTTGTTATTTAATTTTTCATTTATTTATATATGTATTTATGTATGTTTGTATATAGGCCTAATGGCACCATTGAAACAGCATTTTAAAATTACTGTCATATCTAAAATGACCCTCACGTCTCCATCTTTTCTCTTTCAGTTACACTACAACAACGAGTGTAAGTTCAGAGAGAAGCTCCTCGCCAACAACTACAACGCCTACGAGTCGGTGGCGTACCCGAGGATGTACATCGGCCTGAGTAAGAACGGCAAAACAAAAAGAGGAAACCGAGTGTCACCCGCCATGACGGTGACACATTTCTTGCCAAGAATCTAGTGGCCTCATAAATAGACTTCACCTCAATATGGAGACAGACGGGGGGGGGGCTCTTACCCATGATGCACTTTTACTCCAAGCTTTATGCAAGTGTATCACATTTGATCTTTGTATATATTCATTTTTTTATTTATGTTTAATTTTGTATTTTTTTAGGAGGGTTGTCTTTTCACTGTGGGGGTTAAAGATGCTGAACACGTTATTTATGTTTTCATTTTCTAATTTATCTCGTATTTGCTGCTACTGAATGAAATTGTCTTCGGATGTTGTTGGTTTTCTTTGCGCCGATGTGCCAAACGCACCCGTGCACAGGAGACGTTTATTTTTTTATTTCAGCAAAGCGGGACGTTTTTGAGTCTTAGCTTTAAAAAAAAAAAGAGAAATGAGGCGCAGTGTCACTGATTGCCAAAATGCTCCGGCTCCTTTGTGTGGCACTGGAGCCTAATTGAAACAGTATCATCTTTCCGCTGCAGAGAGAGAGAGGGAGGGAGGTGGGGAGGAGGAGAGGAGGAGTCCAAGAACCCCCACAACCTCCGCTGGTCTGTTTATAGCCCTGCCATGGGGGGTGAACTCTGAACTTTTCTGCTGTCAATCTCAGTGAGACCTATAAGACCGCAGATAGAGAGCGGCATCCTCTTTGACATTATATAAGTGGAGAATTTGGGGGTTTAAAGGCAAGGTCAAAGTGCTGAAGTGCAGCGGGGAAACTGTAGCCTCGGCCGAGGAGCGCAACGATTCTTCATGTCGAGTTTCGGCTGATTGTCGGGTAGCTGCTGGACGGGAGGACATAAGTCGGGACAGCACAGATTCTTTGACAGCATCACTCGGGACAGATGAGCTTTGGGTCAATAGAACAGAAATTTGCCATTGTTGTGCCAAAATTTGTCCCCCTAGAAGATGTAATTCCCCTCATAATCTTTTTTATTATATAACTTTATTTTTCAGCTGTTGATTTAACATATAAAATAGACTTACAATTATTTAAAAGAAATTTTTATACTACAAACAACAAGAATATCATCTCTGGCAACTTCAACAAGTGTAAATTCAAAGTATTATTAATTATTATGATAAATTCTAATAATAATCATAATAAGTAATATTAAATAATAATAGTGATTCTGTGAATGAAGATAAAACACAGTCTCACAGTTTAAGTAATTAGCAATGAAACACTCCTAAATCAGTCCAATACATTTTTAACTTTTCTGCTATTATTTCCTTTTTGCTGCTGTTTGTTGCACTAAAGTTACACAGAAAAACTTCAAACTTCAAAAACTTTTTAAAAAAACGAGCTGTTTGGAGAATATGAACATTGACTTTCTTGCGAACAGTTTGTTACATTTAGGTCTGTACAGTAAATAGGCGATACGACTTTAAAGTATTATCACGATACTTTAAGGCCATATCGTGATACACAATATATATTTCAGTATTGTTAAAATTTCCTTTAAATTAATGTCAACTACCAAAATACAATATTAGTGAATTAACTGTATTAACAGTAAAGTTAAATAAAGCAGCTGCTGTCATATAATAAAGTTGAATACAGTACTTTTAAAATAAAATTTTTAAAAAAAGTAGTAAACCTAATGATTTATTCTCCGTAACCTGGAAACAAACTAACAGCTCTCCAGATCAGATATTAATAGTTTTTGCAAATCATAAAATATACAAACTGTTGTGTGACTATACATTGCATAATTACTACGCCCACTAGAGGCTGTCGTCTAATGATAAACGTAAATATTAGTCGCAAAAGGCTGCTTGTTTAAACGGCCTATGGAGTTGTTTATATGTTATTTTGCTCTTCTTTTTTTAATATTTAAATTTAGATAAACAAATATATTCAAACCAATAAAATACAGAAAATGTTTAACAAAGACTACACACACACACACACACACACACACACACACATATATACAAAGAAAAAAATAAAAATAAATAAATATGCATAATAATAAACCATTCAGGAGAGTTCATATATTATTCCAAGTTCACAAATCATTAAAAATTCATAGGTCGATGAGTAATTCAATGTCACAGGATAACTTAATGTTGCTTATCCACATTGGACATTATTTTGAGTCAGCAGCTGACAGATATTATATATATATAATATATATAATACATATTTATTACATATATAAAAATCAATTTCTTCAATATATATAAATCTAATTTTCTTTCTTATTCTCATAGTTATCTTCTCTATATCACGTATATATGTTTTATCTCATTTGTTTAATCTGGACAAAAGACTAAAGCGAGTCTCGTCCTGTTGTCGTCTTTGTTTCGTTGAGTTTTTCAGGAAGTAAAAATCAAGAAAGTAAATAAGCATATTTCTCAAAATGAAGCACAATCTTCCGACAGTTTCTCTCAGGCGATTCGTCAGTGTCATTCACTAAGTGCATTTCCCCTTCGGTCATTTCCTCGTGCAGAGAACAACAACAACACACTCAGGATAAAATAAGCTCGCAAACACATTTTGTTGGGGACAAACTTTAGCGCAGTTCCGGCAGTTTCCAGTTTTCTTTTGTGTACACAAACCAAAACCATTTTCAGCTTTACATTTTATTCCCCCGCATGCACCAGCTCGGTTTATTGGACATATTTCCCAGACTCCCTGTGTCTTGTGCTGGTGTCCTCCCTGTCTCTCTGTCTCTCTCTCTGTGAGTCTCTCAGTTACTGCAGCCCAGCTCTGGTGGCCATGTTGTCCTAGTTGCGCCTTGTCACGTTCCGGCTATCTTTACCCCGTGATTTACTTTTAGAAAGGATAATCATGGGAGAAATATTTACAGACAGCTGTTGGACTGTACTATATGCTAGGGCCAGTAACCCTATATTTTTCTTTATATATTTTGTAAATATAACCTCTAAGTAACTGAAGGTGCTGGTATTCCTTTCGGGGGGGAGGACAGTTTTAAACCAACAGAGCTGGGCCTTCAGAAAGTTGCTTCCTGAAGGCGTGAGGTGTGTTTGATTGGCTCGCCGTGGTGAGATTGATGAATAAATCCACCAATAATCAACAATTAATATCAGACGAATGAACTGTTGACCTTTAATCTGTTTTCTTTCTTTGCTACGCTCTTCAGTCTTTTAAAGAAAGAGGTTTGAAATCTCAGTTTCTACATTCCACGAGCACATATCGTAACCAGCCCTGTTTGGGTTTGTACTGGTTTTTTTGTCTTTTTTCTGTCGAGTGCCGTCAGTAGAAGCGGTGACGCATTAGCTCAGAGGCCGGCCACACTGAACGCACACGCTATAGGTATTAAGTTGCAAATAGCTCAAGCAAATATCATGCAAACTGTCGCTGTCGAGGCTTTAGGCTGTGATTCTTGTGAACCGGCGCGGGTGTGGAGGATGATCCGAGCTAAGCAGGCTCACTGCTGGGAGACGCATTATCAGAATAAGTGTAAAAATCATGCCTGCTTGTCCTGTAATCTCTAGTTACAGTTTGGCTGTTTAGATCTCCTCTGCAACATTTCAGCAGTGATGCATGCAGGTGTACTGGTGTGACTGGTCCTGTGCTCACAGCTGTGCTCTCCAGTATCACTGTTTTGCATGGCGGGCACTTTGTTTACAGGAGAACACCTTTCTACCCTCCGTCACTGACCCGGGGCCAGTCCTCTACCCCGACTGCTCATTTGGTTATTCAGGCAGAGTTCAGTGTAGTTCCTCAGCCCGGTCATCCCAAGAAAATGGTGACAATTATATGTTTCTGCAAACCATAAATACAGTACATTTGCACCTTTTTTATGTATCATATCAATGTCAGTGTTTTTCTAGTGACTTTTTAGGTTCCAGACTTGGGTGGGGTTTTTTTAAGCACTCTATAGCTGTGTTTCCATCTGTTTTTAGGCTCCAAACATGGATGTTCTGTAGCAACGTGTCAGTGGTTTTCAAGTGACTTTTTAGGCTCCAAATTTGGGTGTTTTGTAGCATCCTGTTGCTGTGTTCGCATCACTTTTAAGGTTCCAACATTGGTGTTTTTTAACATCCTCCTATTACTGTTTCTCTGTTTTGCAGGCTCCAAACATGGGTGTTTTGTAGCAACCCATCAATGTGTTTACAGCTGCTTTTTAGGTTTCAAACAGGGGTGTTGTTGCAACCTTTCTGTGTTTCTAGCAGATTTCTAGGCTCCAGTTTTGTAGCATATTTGGTTTTGTCACTGTGTCTCCAGTAGCTTTTTAGGCTCCAAACGGGAGTGTTTTGTAGAGATCTGCCAGTGCTTTTTCAACAGCTTTGTAAGCCCCAAACAAACATATTTGTAGCAATCTGTCTGTGTTTTTCAATCGGCTTTTCAGGCTTACAAATGGTGCTTCGCAGTAATACATCAGTGCTTTTCTAACTGCTTGTGTTTTGTAGCAACCTGTCTGTGTTTTCTGTGTTTTTTTCAAGCTCTAATCATGGGTGATTGTAGCAACACATCTGTTTGTTTCCAGTGGCTTTTTAGGCTCCAATGTGGATATTTTGTAGCAACCTGTCACTGTATTTCCATTTGCCTTTTAGTCCCCAAACATAGGTGTTTTGTAGCAACCTGTCTGTGTTTTTCTAACAACTTTAAAGTTTCGAGCACAGGTTATTGCTAGCAACCCACCTTTGTTTTACCACCTTTTCAGGCTCCAAATGTGGCTGGTTTGTAGCAACCAGTCAGTGTTTTTCATGCGAGGGTGTTGTTGGTTTGCAGAAATGTATGATGTTTTCAACACTTTTTCCGGTGATTCGGTTGAATTTTCTAAAGTCAGCAGTCTGCGTCCGGTGTGGCAAACTTTGTACTCGGACAGTCCAAACGGTTTATATTGACGTGCAGGTTGATAGTGACTGCTGACCATGTGGACTCACAGAGAGCCTGCTGTTCACTGATCAGTTTTATTTTATAACATAGCACCTCAAATTAGGGTCAGTTCACTCAAATTACAAAAAACCCCATTCATTTCTCCCGTATCTGGATGTATCTAGTCACACAGATAGTTTTGTTTTTACATGCCCACACCTCCTTCTTGAAACAGTAATAAACAGCGTCTCTGTTGCTCTGGATAATCCACAGAAAAATCTGCTTTGACTGGAACTACCTTCCCCGAAGAAAATAGTCCCTCTGAACATTAACTGGACGTTGTGAAGATTATCCAGTGCTGTCTCTAGATGTTGCTGTGAAGTTATTAAAATGTCTTTTTTTATTTTGTTATTTTGATTTTCTTACATGATGTGATGACATGAAACTGTTTGATGATTCTGAGTCCTGTGGCCTTACGACTATTTTGTATCAACTTCTTTTATCAGCAGCCGTGTAGTTTTATGCAGGGCCTGATAAAAATGTCACACTGTATGTGCTGTGCACATGGCTGAAGTCTAACTTAAGTTGACAATAAAATTATGATCCTGTAAATGTGTTGTTATCTGTATTTTTGTAATAAGATTGTCTTTTATCATGCAGTACTTTTACAATTAAAAACTATGTATAAGTGACGCTGAGTGTTTTCATGATTTATGCAAATTGTTGCCTGTTTTGGGAATTCCAAATAACACAGAAACATAATATATATAAATACATGCACATGTGTGTGTGTGTGTGTGTGTGTGTGTGTGTGTGTAAACAACAATTTTCCTCTGATTTCTATGAAGGGTTGCAGCCATTATCGGTGACAAAAAAGGCAAACTATAAATGACTTATGTGATTGGCTGGATTTGAAGAAGAAAGTTTAATATCCAATCACGGTAATTATGTTGACAAATAAATCCATTGTGGTCTGGATTAAAAATCCAGAGTCCAAGACTGAGACAAGACCAAGTCAAAACCAAGACCCTCTAAAAGCGGTCTCAAGACCACTTTTAATAAATCAGATATTAAAAATGATATTCTGTGTGATAACCCGTTGTGTTGTCACTTGGTTTAGGTCGTACAAAATCAAATCAGAAACAAAACAGATTCAAAATCATGATAATAATCACAGCTCAGTTTTTTATGTTTGCACAAACGCTTTGCTTTCCCATGTTTCCCTGCGGTGTCTGTGTCTGCGTGGCTCTTTGATGGTGTATCCGTTGCAGTGTGTCCTTGCTCAGAGCAGGACAGGTGTCCACATAGCTTCTCCACATGTATTTCTGTACCTCCATTCAGCTGCAGGCCGGGCTAAAACCGGCCTCGTCACAGCCTCAAAGAATGACAGAATGACAGCTTTCTGCTCGCCCAAACCAAGGCCGGCCCGGTTAGAGACCGTAAACCGCACTATAGATAGAGCCGGCCTGCTGCTTCCTCTCTCCTATTGTCTGCACACACACACACACGCACACACACACACACACACACTGTGCAGCAAACACACACCTGTGGGAAGAAACACCTTTTAAGTTGAGCGTGTGTGAACGTTAACAGCGTCTGAGTAACAGAGAGAAGTGATTCGACAGCTACTTACTGATGTCTGAGCACACACACACACACAGAGGTGAGGAGACTTCAGGTCAAACACCACCCCCCCCCCACACACACACACACACACACACACACACACATAAACATACATAAACACACACAAGAACATAAACACACACTTGTCAGCTCCCACAGCAGGGACACTCAACCTGCTGCTTGGGGGCCACTTCTGTAAAATGCCAGCAGGCCAGGGGCCAGTCGCAGCAGCCCCATTCATGTTTCTGGAAATGTAAGATTGTATCGAGGATTTTAGGATGCTTTAGGATTTAAGGCCATTTGTAGGATTGTAGGACGTTTCTAGGATTTTTGGACACAATAGATTTGAGGGTATTTGAAGGATTTTAGGATATTACAGTGTATAAATCACAAACGAAGAAAAATGTGGTTTTATTAGCACTCGAACAAATAAGTGTGCAGTCTTTTTTACTGCGTGCGTGCATGCATGCGTGCGTGCGTGCGTGCGTCTGGCCCATTTGATTTCATTTAAAATCTTTCAAATTGTTTGAATTCTCCTCTCAGCCGACAGATTTGTGGATCTGGACTTAAAGCTGTAAAATTCTGCATTTTATTTTGTTATTTTTTTAACAACGAGCTCCAGTCGCATCTCGTCTGCCGGCTGACGGCATTATTAATTCATCAATCAGAAAAGCAAACAAGGTCAAACTGGTGTTGAAAGAGCAGTTTTTTTTGTTGATGTTCCAGAGGCAAATCAGGTGCTTAATGGGAGCATTCAAATGTCCTCACCATCTGTGGGACACACACCTGCTGCTGCACAGCTGTCAATCACACATACACACACACACACACACACACACACACACACACACACACAGAAACAGGCCGTGACGCTGGTCCTGGTCCTGTGTGTCGTCCTGTCTCTGTTTTTAAAAGGTAAATTAGCTGACGTCGTCTCGTTTGGCTCAGCGTCTATTATTCTGCCTCTTTCTCTGCTTCGTTCACAACATTACATTATCGTTAGTTATTTTCATCTGTAAACTGCCTTAATAGTGCACAGTCAACATTAATAAATTGTGTTTAGTTTATGCTTGTTGTTAACCCTTTGAAATCTCTGCAAATTAGTTTCATTTCTGCCAAAAACATGGGAAGAAGGCAATGAACAATTTAAAAAGAAAAACCCAGAAATGAAAAAAAAAGAAATATGTGCAGGAAAATGAGTGGAAAATTAGCAACAAAAAAACAACACATACACACACACACACACACACACACCACACACACACACACACACACACACACACACACACACAGAACAACAACACAAAAAACAACCCAAAGAAACAAACAAACAAAAAACAAAGAAGTATTCAAAGAATAAAAACAACACAAAAAGGATATGACCTGAAAAAAGTTTAATAATGTATTAAAAAAGTCAGTGTTGCTGCAATCACTGATATTTCCTAGGATGTTATAATAAAAAATCATCTATCATCTACTTAAAATATAATGTTTAGAAAATAATTCTTTGTTTTTCATCTAAAAACATTGTGACATCATGACAAAAACCTAGCATTCAATGGGTTAAAATTCTGAAAATTAATGAATATTTTATATTTTTGATTAACACTGATGTTGTTTAAAAAGAATTAAATGAAAATAAAATAGTATTAACGTTTAATTTTTTTTAAAGCTTGATTTTGGAGAGCGCAATACAAGTGTGTGTAATATTAAATAATGTTAGAGTGGGCTCTAAGGGTTAAACATGGTCACCACTCACTTTAATTAATCAAAAAAGTTCACAATCATCATCGAGTCATGCGACAAAAGCAAAGTTTTCTTCAGAAAATCAAGTTGTTGAAATATAAATGGTCATTTTTCTGATGACTTAATCTCTTAAATTCCTTAAAACAGCTGACTCAGCCAAATCAACTCATGTGGACAATGTCCCAAAACGTCTCAGTGGACATTTCTTTTCTCCCAGAGAGAACTCTGTGTGTGTGTGTGTGTGTGTGTGTGTGTGTGTGTGTGTGTGTGTGTGTGTGTGTGTGTGTGTGTGTGTGTGTGTGTTCAGGGTATTTGTCATCAGTCTGAGATGCTCCAGATGTGCAGCTGTAAAGTGGAGGTACTTCTAAAGACCCCCGACCCCCCCGGCCGTTTCTCACTTTTATTTCCTGTGTGCTCGCCTGTCGTGTATATGTGTGACTTTAGGAAATGACGTGGACTCTTTTCTTCAGCCGGCTCACGGTCACTGTTTATTAGGCGAGTTTAGTTATACGGCACATTTCGGCAAAAAGGCAGTTCAGCATGTTTAACACAAAACATCAAAGGCATCGAGACAAAGTGCAAAAGAAGCACGTTATAAAAGGACATTTAGGGCAGTGAGGTGCGTTTTACGCGCTTTTTGTCTGTGTTGATGCATGTGTCCTAAATGTAGTCCAGATTGTGTATTTGAGTGTAATCAGTGAATTTGCAGCTCAGCTCCTACATTAAGTCTAAAATACACTGTGGAAACTAAATAGTTACATTCAGACTGTTCAGGTCCAAAAATGCTCCATTGAAACCCATTCAAACTGACATTTTTGATCCCACAGCCATCAGAGCAGAAAAACAGGACTGGTATTATTTCTGGGTGTCATTCTGGGCTTTTGACTCTGAATTTGTCATTTTGACTATTTTCCACCTGATGAGGTCATTTTGACCATATTTGGCATATGGAGGAAATACATGCTATTTCCACTAGGTGACCTGTCACAGTCAATGTAGCTGCTGATCACTGACATATCCCAGACTGTCAGCAGCTACACTCACACACTGACATATCCCAGACTGTCAGCAGCTACACTCACACACTGACATATCCCAGACTGTCAGCAGCTACACTCACACACTGACATATCCCAGACTGTCAGCAGCTACACTCACACACTGACATATCCCAGACTGTCAGCAGCTACACTCACACACTGACATATCCCAGACTGTCAGCAGCTACACTCACACACTGACATATCCCAGACTGTCAGCAGCTACACTCACACACTGACATATCCCAGACTGTCAGCAGCTACACTCACACACTGACATATCCCAGACTGGGATAATCATAAAAAAAAAATCTAATTAGCACGTAGTATACTGAAAATTATTCATTTTCTGTTTTGTTTTGTTTTTAGTGTTTAGTGGTGTCATGACAAAAATCTGGCATTTAAAGGGTTAAAATTCTGAAACTTAATGAATATTTGATATTTATGATTAGGACTGATGTTGGTTAAAAAATTAACACAATAAAAGTAGAAAATAATATTAATTTATAATATTTATTTAAGCTTTATTTTAATAAGCACAGTTTGTGTGCAGAGTGACACATTTGCATTAATATTTTGTTATTTTGTTCCTCGCAGTTATTTACTTTTGATAGTTTCACATTTTAGTATCTGCATCTATTAGCTGCAGCAAGCAAACTTTTAACAATAAAGCATGCCAAGCGAGGATAATAACATTGATAACAGCGTTATTTTATAACAGGAGCTGCAGACTTGACGTCATAGATGCATAAATATGTTGGTCAAAAGTCAATGTTTGGTCAATAGTTGGAAGCTTTTTTATTAATTCATGTAGTAAATATCAGTTTTTGAAGTGTAAAATGGTATTAATGTTAACTGCTGTCATGTAAAGTCACCTAGATTAAATATATATTTTTAAAAATAAATAAATAATATATAAAGGAATATATAATATAGAAAATAAAATAAAATAGTAAATAAAAATCATATCATCATATTATTTTATTTTTTAACTAGAAACAGCTGTCAACCTCTTATTTAAATGCTCTTAGCATTAAAATGCAGCCCATCTTCTTTGTAGCTTCCACATTTGTTTTTTAGGACCTCGAAACTCATGAACACAACAAAGTCTGAACGACTTCCCAACTCGGAAACTACGACCTTTCGACTTCACATGAACGCACCATTAACAAAAGGTCAATTACAACAAACATAAGCAGTCACTTTTATCGACCACCAGAGGTCCTAACAACACAAAAAAGCAAACTTTTTCTATTTTTCATCGTCGATTTGTGTTTCCTTAATTCATTTTATGAAGGAAGTTTTTTGGAAACCCCAGCAGCACAGTTTCAGTCCCGTCTCTGTGCGGTGCATCATCGTCTGTCCAGCGTCATCGCCGCCCTCTGTTGAACAAAGTGCTTCTACCGAACTGGAGATTTACTCATCTGCAGTCAGAGATTATTTTGAGCAGATTACACTGACCATAACACATCACAAAATATCAGTTTAAGTTTAGCCCTTTAACAGCCATTGTGGCTCCGTGCTTGACATTTGTTTTTTGCAATAAAATTGCTTTTCTAAAAACTTGGCAAAACCCAATTTTTATTTTACACAGAAACATTTTAGTATTTTAATTTTACTGTAATTATGTTCAATTTTATTTTATTTTTTAACATTTTAAACAGATTTTGTTACTAGATTCATTATTATTTGTATTTATTTTTATTTTTATATTTTTTGAATTCATTTTGTTTATTTTATGAAGTTACTTTTATTTTCAGATTTTTATTATATTACATTGTACTATTTTGTACTTTTTACAAAGCATTACAAGAGAAAATGTTTTTTTGCTTTCAAATATTTCATTTTGGTCAGTCACAAATTGACAGTACAAAAACATCCACTTACAATACAAATATTTGAAAAATAAATGAACACACAGTAAAATAAATCTGAATGTAACAATTTATATGAAAATTTAACTAATAAAATTAAGTACTACAATACAATAAAAGAGAAAAATGAGAAAAGAAAAAGGGGGGAGAGATTAAAACACTAGTGTGGTGAAAGTGGGGGGGCATAAATGTTTTTTCTAAATAAATTGATGCATGATGCAATATGTTAACATATTCTACACTCTATAATGTATACTTTTTTGCAGTATAAGTATTTCTTATCGTGACTGTTTAAGGGTTAAGTAGAAGTCTCTGTAATGTTGGTTATGGTGGTTTTGTTGTATTACAGTTTAATTCAAAGCTGCGTTTCTGTAATTGATGTTTTTTATTGCTGTATTTTTATTCACGCCTGTGCGGGAGGTGAGACAGTTTGGCGCTTTATTATCACGTGTGCTGACCTTCACTGATGCTCCGGTCGCTCGCCGCTGCACTCAGACGTTCGGTGGCCTGACATCATCTTGCTAAGTCCTAAAGTTTCTTTCAGCCAACAAACATGTCAGCCGGCTCCGACCGAAACAGCATCATCAACATTACAGCGGGCCAGCCGTGCTTCTCAAATGTCAGCGGGCCGGGCCCCCGGCCGGGCCCGCGGCCGGGCCCCGCTGCAGCCGCCTGCTCTGTAACCAAGTAAACACATCTTCACAAACAGCTCGCCAACATTTCACAGAGTCCGCCGCGCTCCCGCTCTCTCACATGCTCAAGAAGATATCAGTGTGCAGCCAAAAGCCCGTCTGCCAGGGCGCTGATTGTTATGACAGAGGATAAGATGAAGTTCAGGGCCGTAATCACCTATTAACCCTTTGAAACCTGAGCAAACTAGCTTGATTTTTTGGGTAAGAGGGCAATGAGCAAAGAAAAGAAAGAAAAAAAGACTCACAAAATGAGTAGGGAATTAGTAAAAAGTACAAAAAATACATGAAAATTAATTCTAAAAAATGTATTAATTAATGAAAAAGTATAACAAGACTTGAAAAAATGCTTAAAAATTAAAATAATTCCATAACTTAATTTTAAATATGTAATTACAATAAAATATAAGTCTAATATATATAAGTGTAATATATAAGAATAATATATAATCTTCATAATCTTTTTCCCCTAGCTTTAAAAAAAAAAACTAAAGGATTTTAGGATGCTTCAAGGATTGTAGGAAATTCATAGGATTTTAGCACAATTATTTTAGCAGGTTTGTGGGATTTTTGAGATATTTCTTGGATTTTAGGACATTAATGTCATAGCTGTGACCTCTGTTGGTGGGTGTGAGGGATCCTTCACTGCCACTTTTTACATAAAATTACATTTCCAGGATTTTAGGACGTTTCTAGGATTTTAAGACATATGTCTTACATACAGGGTATGTGGACATTTCTTGGATTTCAGGATGTTTCTCAGATTTTAAGGACATTTCTAGGACTTTAGGAAATTACTCAGATTTAAGGACATTTCAAGGATTTTAGGAAATTTCCAGGACTTCAGGACTGATTTAACTTTTTTTGATAAATAAGCTCTATTTTGATGCTGTGTTTTGCGCTCTGACACCTTATGGAGACTAAAAGTACCAAAACAATTCACAATGTGGATCACTTTATTTTTATTGTAAATTTAAAAAAAATGATTGGGGTTCACCTGGCACCCTATCAGGGGCCAGATTTTGTCACTTCTTTTTTTTCTTTAATTTCCTCTCTGCTTCATCACTGACTGTCCCCTCTATTCCTCTCTCTTCATCTTTTTTTCTTTTTCCTTTTTTGGCATTTTAGTCCCGTCTTGCTTTTCTTTTCTGTCTTCTGCCCTGATTGCAGTTTTACTGTGTCCATGCTGAGCGTTTCTGTTCTTTTTCTTTGCAGTTTTTTTTGTGTGCTGTGCTGAAGAACTAAAACCATAAAGTCTAGGCTGCCATCTAGTGACAGAGGCTGAGCAGGTATTTTAGGCAGAAGAGGAAAAAAAAGTCTTGTCAAAGTGCCATAACACTGAGGATCCATTCACAAATCTGAAAACCAAAAGATAAGATTTTGAAATCTGAGCCGGGGATTGCGTTTTGGTAAATTGTGCGCTGTTTGCTCTTCATTACAGTTTAACCTGTATGCACATTGAAGGCCGAGCAGCGGAAGCACAGGTCAGAACGTGATAAGAGCGGAAAGAAGTCTGTTATTTTATTGCTCAGTGACCCAGTCTCACAGCCCCGCCGGGATTCAGACCGATCCGTAGACTTTACCCTGTCCACAAATAAAAAACGTGCAATTTCACAGAGTACATTTGGTAGCACTTTATGTAACGTAATTATGCAACGTGACCATCAATATAAGACGCACGCAGTCTATAGGCAGCAGGAGAGGTTCACTGAGGCCAAACTACTAATACTACTATTACACACTCATGCACACACTCATACACACACACACTCATACACACTCACACACACTCATACACACACACTCATACACACTCACACACACTCATACACACTCACACACACTCATACACACACACTCATACACACTCACACACACTCATACACACTCACACACACTCATACACACTCATATACACACACTCATACACACTCATACACACACACTCATACACACTCATGCACACTCATACACACACACACTCACACACACTCATACACACTCACACACACTCATACACACACACTCATACACACTCACACACACTCATACACACTCACACACACTCATACACACACACACACACACACACACTCACACACACACACACACACACTCACACACACTCACACACACTCATACACACACACTCATACACACTCACACACACTCATACACACTCATATACACACACTCATACACACACATGCACACTCACACACACTCATGCACACTCATATACACACACTCATACACACTCATATACACACACTCATACACACACATGCACACTCACACACACTCATGCACACACATACACACACATACACACTCACACACACTCATACACACACACTCATACACACTCACACACACTCATACACACTCATATACACACACACACACTCACACACACTCATACTCACTGCATCAATACTATACTCTTACTTTTACTACTAATATTACTACTACAGACTCAGACACACAGATACTTACTTACTTACTTTCTTACTTTCTGAAACTGGTGCAGTACTGAGAGCGCGCTGCAGCCAGCAGCCACAAATCAGGCTGCGATGTGAAGTTAACAGGTAATTGTGTACCTTAAATGTCGCCTACGTCCTCTGAAAGTGTTTGTTTTGGTCACTGTCAGGCTCAGATTGTGATCCTAAATGTCGCACAACATTACAAAAAAGATCTCTACAGAGATAGACCTTTTAATTAAAGTATAAATATTATAATATTGAATTGCTAGTGAATTCATAATGTCTAAGTAGCTGTTTTACTATCATAGTTAGGTGACATATTTTTATGAGCTCATTGTGTAAAATACTGTTTTGTATGTAAAATACAATTTTCCCCTCTTTTAGTGGAGCAGAAGGTGGCATCAAATGAAAATATTCAAATGCAAGCAAAGTCTGGAACATTTACATACTTAGCCTCAGTTCACCATTGCACTACTGCTACTATTACTTCTACTACTACTACTGTGCTACTGCAATTAATAATAATAATAACAATAATACAGTAATTATGGGAAATGCTGATCTTACTGCTTTAATTATTATAAACATTAGCTTAATATAAGTGACACAGTTGTTATACTTGGTACAAATTCCATGCCCTGTACTGAGAGGTTATGCCAAACTCCTTTCTAAAAACGTGTACTTGTAATTTTTCCTTTCATATCGAAAAAATAGCGATACGTTTATGGATGATTTTGAGCTTGCATGAACATTTATTGTCTTCTGTATAATTCGGCTTGCAAATTATTTACCAAGCAGAAATTCTGATTAGTAAAATTCCTGAGTTTGAAATTTATGCATTCCTCCACAATACTTCCTCAGCTCGGTTAAAGTTATGAGGAATAATAATGGGAATCAGTAACTATATGCCGAATTGAAAATTGTTTCCTGTTGCTTCAGAAAATGTTATGAGTTGTATTTTTCACAGTAAGAATGTTAGCTGAAATTTAACGTCATTATGAACTGCCAGAGGTTAATGAGGTTCGCATAGTGGCTCGCGCTGGGGCCAATGGAGAGCTTTGATTTAGTTGGATGTCATGCAGGGGTGTGTTGTGATCTGTTTCTGGGAATTGGATTTGGGAAAGAGGGTTATCTGCAGCTGATAAGGGACACATTTAAAAGACTGTCAGGATGAGGTTGACTCACTTGGTTCTGCCAACTGTACGAAGCAGCAACACGGCGATTATTACGCACGATCTGCGCAATCATGCTTCTGCTCGCGCTCACCTTAACTGCCGCCAATCTGATTTTTGGAGCTGTTTGCATGCCTCTGTCCGACCAGGGGCCCCACATCGCCCACAGCTGGGGCCAGGTGGTCCGGTTCAGGCACCTGTATGCCGCCAGGCCCGGACTGCACCTGCTGATCGGCGGGGATGGACAGATCCACGGCTCTGCGCACCAGACTCCATACAGTAAGTCAAGTGTGTTTAGACGCAGCTGCAGACTGTGAGGATTGTTAGTGAGTCACAGCGATGACTGAAGGCTTGCTGGGATTTTTTGTGTCCTGCAGGCCTGCTGGAGATCCGCTCAGTGGATCCGGGCTGTGTTGTCATCAGAGGAGTAGCAGCTGCACGGTTTCTCTGCATAGAGGGCGATGGACGGCTCTACTCATCGGTAAGGATTTTATAATAATAATAATAATAATAATAATAATGAAACTTTATTTGTATAGTACCTTTCATGTACAAGAAATAAAACCCAACGTGCTTTAAAATAAATAAATGATATGTAGACATAAAGACATAATAAAAACCTGAATCTAAAAATAAATTAAGATCTGAATAGAATACACAAAAAGCATCTTCACGTGGATGAAATCCACTTGATAATAAGAGTAAAATTAAGATAAAAACAAGGATAAAAACAGAATGCTTAGAATGCATAACATAAGATGTAAAATAAAACCCACTGAGATAATATTAATAAAAAATAAGGCTAAAAATAGAGTGTATAAAATTAAGTCAAACACAATATTTATATCTTTTTATTGTTATATGTCTTTTTTATTTTACTTTATTACATGATATGGAACCTAGTTTAAAGTTGCAAAAGTTATTCATAATGATTAATCATTAATTTAGAAATCAACCTGGGAAGTTTGATGTTATCTATTAGTTAAAATCTTTACCCTTGTGACTTTTTTTAATCTAAAAACATGGAATTATGCAATACACATCTTCAGGCTGTTTTCCCAAAATTTGAATTTTTTCATACTCTGAGCCAAAAATCTCCACTTCAGTAGCACTTTAATACGCCAAACTTTTCATTTTGATTCCTGCCTATATCTTAGAGGTTTTCGCAGAGGGGTTTGTGTAGATGATATTTAGAAAATACTTTTCCTGCTGTAAATAATCAAATCAGAAAGTTTTGTTGTGGTATATATAAATTAAAAAAACATCCAATTCACCTGCAGTGTCTCCTTTTATGTAAAAAAAAAAAGGGTGTTTTTCCCTTTTTATCATCAGACAGAACTCAACAGATTAAATTAAGATCTAAGAATATAAAATGATTAATTGGATAAAACCAGAATGACCAACATGAAACAAATTAAAATGAGTAAATAATCATATGAATGTAGAATAAAATATCAAAATTAATGATTAAATGATTAAACATTTACAGTTCAGTGACAAACTAAATAATTTGTGGTTAATGTTACTTCCCACTGTAACAGTGTTATTAGTTTTAGTTTTATTATTATTAATGCCTTTTGAAAATAAGTTTTTTTTTCATAGTCTCATTATTCACTGTTACATTTTTATTACTGCGTCACCAGTGCTCACCTCGTCACCGTTCAGCCAGTCACATTTCAGCTGCTCACAGCTCCTGTTAACAAGAGCAACCAAAAGAAAAGAGGCTGACTTTAGATTATTATTATTTATTTTATTTTATTTTTTACTTTTAACAAATGTCTTTTGCCCGAGGAACAACTTTAAAATCACAAAGCTGCAGATTTTAATCTGCGTAACCCAGCTGCTGCTGTTGACACAGGCTCTGTGCTCGGACTAAGTTGCATTTTTATACTTGTTGAGCCAAATAAATTGGCTCGGTAGTTTTTGTGTCAGTGACTCTATATTCTGTATTTGTTTACTGCAGCAGCTGGTTCATAATTACTTTGTCTTTGTTGTTATGTTACCAGCACTTTATTTTAAATCATATTGACAAATCTGCTCTTGGAATATACATATAGACCTAACCCGAACCCTGTAATTCAGCAGCTTTCACCCGATATTTGTAGATAATTCAGACTGTTCACATGCACTGTTTGTACACATACCCTCAAAAAGTATAATGCACCAGAATTCTTATATAACCAACATAATCAGGACGTAACTTTACACAAAGTACATAAAGTGATAATGCCCAAACATGATTGTTTGTCCAAACCTAACCTACATAGTGTTACGTTAAGTGTGTGACTTTAGGTTAACCCTTTGAAACCTGGATCGACATCAGCATGACCAACGATATATATAAATATATATAAAAAGCAGGCACAAAGGGTGGAGGATGGGTCCAACAAACCTGGACTTTCACTCTGGAGCCCGCTATTCACTTACTGTGTGAATGTTGATATATGTGTGTGTGTGTGTGTGTGTGTGTGTGTTTTTGTGTGTTATTTTGTTTATTTTTTAATTATTATTATTTTTATTTTAATTGCTTTGGTTGTGGTCTTTTTTGGGTAAATTTCTTGTCACATTTTACTAATTTATTACCTTTTTTCCCCATTTTACTGAAGGAAATCATACCAATTTGCTCAGGTTTTCAAAGGGTTAAGCACTTCCCCTTTAACTGCCACTTCAACGTCTTTATCATGACCGTGAATTTTTAGCTGAAAATCTTTATCCTTGTTTAGGCTTTGCCAGTTTATTTGATTAAATATGACAATTAAAATAACACTTAATCTCACTTATTTTAGCTCACTTATGACAATTGTTGCAAACACTAGTGTGATCTTTGATAAATTGCACATTTTCAATTTAGCAATGCAGCAAAAATGAAAATAAACATATTTTCATATGCTGATAATCGGCTCCCATGTTCAGAAAACACTGCACGCCAGTCATTCATTCATTTATACAGACGAGCAGTTCATCAACCTTTGTCCGGTGTGGTGCAGGGTGAGATGTGTTTGCAAAGTGAAAAACCTGAATGAAAAGAGCCAGCAGCAGCAACAACAACCTTGGCCTCTGACTGGCTCTCTTTGGTCAGAGCAAACAGCCGTCGAAGAACTTGCAGCACCATTTACGTATGTTTTTCTGATAAAAGGGGCCTTCTGTCTAAAAACACCAACCATTAAATCATAATTTAGGATCTATTCTGCTGTCTGAGACGCTTTCCAATCCTTATCTATACCTGTGATATGCATAAGAGCCAGCTTCACTCCTAGTTTTATTTATTAATAAAATAAAGTAAAATACAATAAAATAATAGTTTTGCTGTTACAACACCATGACCTGAATAACCTGCTGGGGGAGGGGGCCATATTTTCTCCCTCCCCTTCTCTGTGCAACATGTGAACATTTCCTGTATTGCAGTATTATATGGCCCAAGATTTACAAAATATATTTAAAAATGTAATAATTTTGGGGCTGCAACCAATTATTGACGGGTGTGTTGATTAATTATTTAGTCTATTTCATAAAATCGTTTAAAAAAAAAAGTCCATTAAAATTTCCACAGCCCAAAGTCCAACAAATCCAACAATGTGTATATAAATATATATATATATATATATATATATACACACACACATTATTTTTGTAACAAAGTTTTAAATATATAATTACAATAACTATAAACAGAATTTTCTATTTTTGTTTGTATTTTCCCCCTTTTTAAAAAATTTTCAGGTCATTTTCTCGTCACCTTTTAGTAATTTCTTGCAGTTTGTGGGACATTTCTTGCCATGTTGCTCACTGACTTTCTTCCCCATGTTTTCAAAAGAAATCAAACTGATTTGCTCAAGTTTCGAAGGGTTAAGCAGCTGTTAAAGGCGTCTGAAAGCAGCACAAGAAAACAGGTCTCAGATGTGCAGCACTAACATGAATCCGTTTGAACTTGTCCCATCATTCCCAGCACATCTACAGCAGAGACGACTGCACCTTCAGAGAGCGGATCCTGCCAGACGGGTACAACGTCTACGTCTCTGACAGCCACGGCGCCCTGCTCAGTCTGGGAAACCACCGGCAGAGGTCGCAGGGTCGAGATCGAGGCGCACCGTCTCTGGCCCAATTCCTCCCCAGAGTCAGCATCCTGGATCAGGCCTCATCCTCCGGACTGGACGTCCCAGACCAGCCTGGACAGAGCGCAGTCCAACTAGAAGAACCTTTGGATACGATGGACTCGTTTGGGAAGCTCTCGCAGATCATTCACAGTCCAAGTTTCCACAAGAGATGAGACAGCAGTGCGGAGACACCAGTACATGGATGTGTCCACCAGTACACGGATATGTCCACCAGTATAAGGATGTGTCCACCAGTACATGGATGTGTCCACCAGTTCTTGGATGTGTCCACCAGTACATGGACGTGTCCTGGGTGTTACGCTTTGTCTGAGGCCTAAAAATGTGAGTAGATATAGCCAAGGCTGGAGCAGCTACGTGACTCGCCCACCATACCTGCATGTCCGTCCCCTTCGCCACGTGGTCCAGAAGCGGAAGCACTGAAGAGAACGCCAGGTTAGCATTTAGCTTGGCCTTTTACTTACTCACTGCAGGGTCACCATGTGGCAGATAACCGTCATGGTGGGTTCGTTTTGTACTGGCGGGGGGATCAGTTGATCGTGTAGGCTTCAGGCGTACTGTGGCTGCAGCAAAACATGTCTCTGAAAACGTTCACATGTTGTACAACCAGCAACTGACTGCACATTCAGCCACCCTGCACCTGCAAAGGTTGGTGCAACTTCCTGACAGCACCGCCCACATACACGACTCAACAAACACCAAGAGAATTCTCATCTTCCTCCCTAAAAAAAGCCTGTAGGAGGGATGTGTTTGACACTCTGGTTTGTTTGGAAGAAAGACAAAGTGACCAGTAACTAAAGAGGAAACAAGAGTAGCAACTACAGAAACTGGAAAAAAAAAAAAGTTAGATGGTTTGACATGAGTGGGAGAAAGCAAAGTGTCCAAGTTGATGGAGTAATTTATAGCTTTTTAAATATACGAAAATGGTGTGCCACAAGGTTCCATACTAGGTCCTATTTTATTTACAATTTATATCAATATTTTGTGTTGCAGTGTTATTACTACAAAAAAGTGTTTTTATGCAAATGACATCCTTATGTATAGTTCTGCCTCTCCTTAAGAAGTGTGTTTATGGAGCCTTAATCTGCTTTTAATCTCAATTTTTCAGAGAATATAATTCTATCGATAAATGACAGCATAGATTTCAGGTTAATAATCAGATGATTGAACGAGTCCAAATTTACAGATACTGAGATAACCTGCCTTTCAAACATCATAGGAGTGTCCTGCAAAAATATAGAAACAAGAAACAAGGGTTGTTTCTCTTTTGGTGCTAAAAAATAATTAGCTCAAGCAATGCATTTGTCAGCAGTTGATTACTGTGATAAATTTATATGTGCCAACAAATTCATCTTTCTGCACGCATTGTTGCCTTTTGTATGTGAAAGTGAGTTTATCTTCTCTACGTAAGAATTGAGCACTGTGCATGATATTAGGTTAAACTGCTTTTACTCCTTTATTTTGGTGTCAGAGTAGACCCACTTTAGTTAGACAACATAAAAAGCACAGGAGACTTTTAAAAACAGTATTTACGACAATCTGACCACTGAATGCACATGTCCAGTTACTGAACACTGCTGATTTTACGTGTTTGTTGTATAATTATTTGGTATATATGCAATCAGACAATTTTCCTATTCTTACTGTTTTCCATTTTATACAAAGTGTGTTTTAACACAAAATGTTCTTTTTAATGCAGCACTAATTTCAGGAAACGCGGAGGAAAAAAGACTTTAGATTCTGGTAAAATGAACAACTACCAAATAGTGAGTTAAAGACATAACTACTTTTACACAGCTGTCAAAAAGTATTGTTTTCTCGTGCAGCTGTATTTATTTGTTTATTTAAATGTTTGCATGTAAATATCTTGTATGTTACATTGAATGCACTTTTTATTTACTGTATGTGTCGTGTTTCCTGTTACATCTGTCGGAATCAGAATTGGCCAATTCTGTGTGCAAATACAAGGATTTTGATTCTGTGTTTTTGTAGCTCTCAGTGTACACAGACTACACATACAGAGCCGAACGAGATGAACATAAATATTAGACGACCGTAAACAGTTGACTACCATGTACAGGTATAAATGTATGCATTTAAAAGCAGCCGTTTGCATTGTTTGGTGTTTCATTTGATAGATTTGGAATAAAGTCTTCAAAACAAAGCAGTCTGAGCTGAAAATGTGTGATTAATGCTTAGCAAATTTAGATAATAAATAGATGAATATTTTAAACATACATTACATTACATTGCATTATTTTTTACAAAATAATGGAATCTGCAGTTGGTTGACCCCAAATCATATCAGTGTCAGTCACACAAAAATCCTAATATAGCAAAACTCAAAATTTTTCCTGTTTAATTTTGTTAGATACAAAAGTTATAACCCATCTCATAAGTACAGTGTAGAGTGAGTCAGGTGCTAGTGGCGTCCCCAAGGGGTGACCAATGTGTGGTGTTTTAAATTTGAGTAGGCTTGTTCTTACTAAATATCTTGATCCTTACAGTCATTGTACGCCGTCAAATTAACCCTCAGGGACTGTTTGGTGCATTTTATGCGCCTCTCATTCATCTTTTTTTATGACTTGTATTATTTCTGGATGTCGTTCTGGGCTTTTGACTTGGAATTTGTAATTTTTAACTTTTTCCACTTAATAGTGTCACTTATAAAAGGTAGAAATCCATATTAATGTTTAGTATTTCTTATCACCTGATTGTGTGTATTTTGAGTATTTGACACTGCACAAAAAAGAATAATGTATAAAAGAAAATCAATGTTGTTGCTAATCACTGACATACCCCAGGCTGTGATCATTTAAAAAAAAAAAAATTCAATATGTGGCAAGTGGCATCATGACAAAAACCTGGCATTTACGGGGTTAAAACTCAAAAACTCAGAAAAACTCAGAAAAATAGCTCAGTGAAAGTAGAAAATCATATTAATGTATAGTACTTCTTATCGCCTGATTTTGTGTTCAGAGTGGTATGACTGTGAGTATTTGATACTGCGCAAAAAATAATAATGTATAAAAAACATCAATGTTGCTGCTAATCATGGACATATCCCAGGCTGGGATCATTAAAAAAAACAACTATTTTTACATCTAAAAACACAGTGGCATTATGACACAAACCTGGCATTTTAAGGGATGAAATTCTGAAAATTAATTAATATTTGATATTTATAAATAGTAAATCATATTAATGTATAGTATTTCTTATTGCCTGGTTTTATGTAGAGTGGTATGACTGTGAGTATCTCACACTGCACAAAAAATAACAATGTATACAAAAAAAATCAATGTTGCTGCTAATCATTGACATACCCCAGGCTGTGATCATGTTAAAAAACTATTCAGCATTTAGTATATTGAAAATAACTTTTTTTGTGTTTTTACATCTAAAAACAAAGTGGTATCATGACAAAAATCTGGCATTTACAGGGTTAAAACTCTGAAAATTAATGAATATTTGATATTTATAATTAGGACTGATGTTGGTTTCAAAAATCAACCTAATTAAAGCAGTAATGATATTAATATATAGTATCTCTTATTAACTGATTTTGTGTGCAGAGTAGTTTTGAGTGTGAGTATTTGACACTGCACAAAAATAATAATGTATATAAAAATAGTGTTGCTGCTAATCGTTGACATATCCCAGGGTGTGAAATTTCCTTTGCATGTAAAATATTGAAAACTGTTTAATTTTCAGTGTCCCTCGGTAAATAAACGCGCCCTGGCTGCGCGCTGGCCACGCCTGTCCGCTGATGTGCTGCTGCAGACCGTGAAGGCAGCATTAATGTGTCACATGACAGGCAGCCTCTCCGACTGATACACATCAAATCATCATGGTAGGAGCTTTTACAAACGCCGTACGATCCTCTGCATGTGCATGTTTCCTCAGGACACCCTCTTGGGTTTGATTTGGGTCACTGGAGAAACTAAAATCAGGTGTACCGACCTGAAATCAGCTCTGTGTGCGATGGCCTAACGTCAGACAAGCGGCTAGCTAACGAGCTAACGGGCTGCTACTGATTGAAAGCGAGGTGTTTTAGCTTAACGTTTGTTTTATTAACGTTATCTATAATATATTCTTCATTCGCTGATGTTCCGTGCTACGTGTTGAGTTTATATGTTTTGTGGTTTCCGGGAAAGAACAGGTGACAGCGTGAAACCGATGCTAACTGTTGTTAGCATCCTCTTCCGCTTTGCTGTGTCATATTTCAGTGAAGAAGCTGAATATTTTGGCCTCTCAGCTTCACTTTAACGCAGCGAGAAACTGTGTCAGCTGCTCAGCTGCACACCGACCAAAGGCCGGAGCTCAAATGTTAGATTTCGTACAGATAACGTGAAATTCACGGTTGCTTTTGCCTGCGTCAGCCGTAAATATTTAACGTGTAAAGCTAGTTAATGTTACATTCATAATAGGGTCGACCGATACTGTTTTTTCAGGGCCGATAAAGATTATCAATACTTAATAACAGTCGATCGGTACTGGTTTTTCATGGATAATACAGATACCGATTACTAGACAAGGCAGCTTTACTTAAATAGCACATTTCATACAACAGGGCAATTTAAAATGTATAAAAACATAATATAAAAGTAATATAAAAACATATTGAAACTTAATATTTGTAACCAATATGCATCTATGATAAATATTAAAATATTTTAGTCAATATTTAAAATTTGACACTAAACTTTTTTTTTTTTAAAATGATTCTAGTGACTTTTTAATCAAAACTGAAACTCTAAATATCATATACAGAAAGTTCCCTGCAACTTTTTTTCATAAAGCCATGTGAATAGTGAAATTTAAAAAATAATAAATAAAAGTCCTCATCATAAACAGAATGTTCCCAGCCAGGTGAATAGTTAAAATTAAATATATAATATAATATAATTATTATTATAATATAATAATAAATAAAAGTTCCTCCCGTGCTCATACTTTTTTGCATGTATTGCAAACCAGGGGTCGACCGATCTTGGTTTTTCAGGGTCAATGCCAATACCGATTATTAGTACTTAATGAGGCAGATATTTGGAACCAATATGCATTTACAGTAAAAATGACAATATTTCTGTTGAAGTTTTGAATTTTGAATATAACAAACTCGACTGTAAAAACTTTATTTAAATGCCTTTAGCAAATGTTTCACCCAAACTGAGAATTTCAGCATCACATAATGCAAGTTCCTAGCATTTATGTATGTGTATATATATATATATATATATATATATATATATGTGTGTGTGTGTGTGTGTATGTATGTATGTATATATATGTGAAAATTTAAAGAAAAAAATCTCCCTAAGGTTTTACGAAGTACAAATTTCTCCCATGCTGACACCTTTTTTCACTTTTTTATTAATAATTTTAACTGCGATTATCAAAATAAAATGCTGATATAGATGAACAGCAAAATGCAAAATATTGTCCCCGATAATCGTCCAGGACAATAATCTGTGGACCCCTAATTGTGTCTGTTTCTTAAAGTTTTGTCTTCAGCAGGACTGTTTGATGGCTTTTCTTTATTTATTCATTACTGTGTAAAAACGTCTCGTAGATGGCGTTAAGTTGTGGTTGTTTTTTTTTTTTTTTGATGTTTCAGCCGACCACGCAGCAGTCTCCTCAGGATGAGCAGGAGAAGCTTCTGGATGAAGCTGTGCAGGCGGTCAAGGTCCAGTCGTTTCAGATGAAGAGATGCCTGGTAGGCTGATTGTTTATTCATTTTTTAAGATTATTTTTGGATTTTGCCATTATAGTACAGAAAAGCTATAGCATGAAAGTGGGAGAGAGAGGGGATGACATGCAGCAAAGGGCAGAGGTGGGAATTGAACTTGCGGCTATTACATTTTATTTTATTTTATTAAATTTTGTTTTTTTTATTCATGTTTTGTTTATTTTATTACATTACATTTTATTTAATTTTTTATTGTTATTTATTTTTCATTGCATTTTTTATCACATTTTATTTTATTTTATTTATTCATGTTTTGTTTATTTTATAACATTACATTTTATTTCATTTTTTTGTTATTTATTTGTTCATTACATTTTACATTTTATTTTATTTTTCTATTATGGTTGTTTTTTTGTTTTTTTGGGTGGGGGGGCATTTTGTGATTTCAGTTTGTTAGAGATGTCATTGTAGTTTCAGTATTTGTTAAAACTGCTGGTGCTCGGCTCTGTTTTGTGTACTGACCTCCACATGAGCAGCTGACCAGGAGCTTTTTCATCCATTTATTTTCGTCTTCGGCATGTGAGAGTGCCGTAGTAAACAGCTGACTTGCTCATTTATGTGCCTCACTCCCGCTTTTGATTATTTTGTGTGTTCATGATGTGACTGTGTTGTGTGCTCTGCAGGACAAGAACAAGCTGATGGACGCTCTGAAGCACGCCTCCAACATGCTGGGGGAGCTGAGGACCTCCATGCTCTCTCCAAAAAGCTACTACGAGCTCTGTATCCTTGATAGTTTCGAGTTATGCAACTGTTGACGGCAGACCTGTTTTGCAGCACCCCTTCATAAATACTGAACAGCCCCTATCTGTAACCACAGACGGAGGCCGGCGTGGCGATGAGGAGCACAGAACGCCGAGTCCAGTTAAAGTCCGACTGAGGTGTTTACGTGGCAGAATAGCTCGACTTCTATTCAGATTATCTGCGTGTGTCCGTCTGATTTAGAGAAATTAGATGTAATCAGATTCCAGTTTGACTAACATGTTTACGTGTATTTTAAAACTCCAGTTTTAGTTGAATTAACACAATAATTCAATTTTTTCTAACATTTAAACGTACTGAGTGAGCTGCGTATTGGTTTGTACGATCTCTGCAGTATTCTGCCTGAAAACATCGCGTGTAGAAACTTACTGGAGCGCCGAATCTGAAGCTGCTGCACTATTTAACACATTTTACCAGCATTATTTTTGTATGTGGATAAGTCCCGGTGAGTCTGCGGCGATCCCTAACAGTCTTTGCAGACATGGCTATCTCTGATGAACTCCACTACCTGGAGGTCTATCTGACTGACGAGTTCGCCAAAGGACGGAAGGTGGCAGATCTGTATGAGCTGGTCCAGTACGCAGGAAACATCATCCCCAGACTGTGAGTGTCACCCCAACCAGGGGTCCACCAATATAACTGAAACCCATTTCCTTCAGTGAAAACATTTATTTATCTTTATTTCACAGTTAAAAAAACAGTAATAACTGGTGTGTGATTTATCCTGCTTTCATGTGAGTGAAGGAAAGTCTGCCAGTCACGAGCAGCAGCAAATGTCGTTATATTTGTGAGGAAAATGTGCCGAGTATTAGACAAATATTTTATCTGTGTACTTTTTTAGAAATAGTGGAGCTGAATTATGTGCTTTTGTTTTATGTAAGCAATGCTTTATTGTTTGTTAAATCATTAAAACTTCATTGCACTTTACAGAAACTCAACACAGTGTCAGTGTAGACTGATGGATCAGTAGTTTTCTATACAGCAAAAAAGTGGAAATAACAGAAAAAAAACTTTTTTCTGTATTTGTAATACTATGTGATTTTAACTAATTAACTAATTTAAAAATATTATCATTATTGTTATTATTTTATTTTTTTTAATCTTTTTTTTATTTACTTCAAACTGTGGTGGCACTACACCTGAGTGAATTTGGGCTTTTTTTCTTCCACACACAAAGGATTTACAATCTGGCAATTTGGGTTTATTGTACATTGAGCATGTCCTAAAGCCTACATACAGCTAAAAATCAGCCCGTGGACCTCCAGCAGAGACCACAGAAGCTTTTTATCAGCTAAATTAATCAAAGTTTTGGCTCTGGGATTAATGAGGATTAATGCTTTGCAAGAAAAATGCCACTTAATTCTCCTGCAGCTGTTTTCATGTTGTCCCACCAGCTTTAATGTTAATCATGACGAGAGCTGACAGTCTCAACGGGACGGACTCACATGCTCTCACATGCACACGGCTGCCAAAACAATGAACAGCGGAGCTCGGATTACAACACACACACACACACACACACACACACACACACACACACACGAAGGAGCGTGACTTCATTCTCTGCTCAACACCAAATGTTTCTTGTTTATTAGCTTTATATTATCCCATAATAAGGAGATGAACAAATTAACAAAAAATAGCCCAAAAATAGGCAGAAGCTCATAAGTTACAAGAGAATTACCCGAAAATAAGCAGAAAAAAAAATAAAAGAAGATGACTTAAAGAAAGTGCTAAAAAAATCTATATATATTTTATTCCTTTTTCTGTATTAAGAAGTTGTTCAGTTATAGCCAGTTTCTTGGCATATATATATATGTATATATATAATTTTCCTTTTTTTCCCTCTTTATATTGTATTCTATGTACTTTTTTGATTTTTATCGGATTAATTTAGTAACTGGTTACTGTTTCTGCTCTTTGTTGTCATTTATCTTTTGTTGTATTTTTCTTAAAAAAGTTAATTTAGGGTTTTTCGATTATTTTGTTTTTGTCTTCGTTTTTTTCTTGTTTTTTTTCTATGTTGTTTTCAGGTTGAGCGGGTCTGTTTGAATAAACCTCTGGCTTCTTGACCTCTCGTGACACTTTTTTAATTTTAATTGTGTGCAAATACACATAAACAAAACTACATCAGTGTTCAAAATCTGATCATGTTCAAAATCTCATCCATTAAACCTTTAAAGAATTTGCAATTATGAATTTCTTATGAAGCCTTTTTGTTGTGCTCCTCTCTCCACAGCTACCTGCTGATCACGGTGGGCGTGGTGTACGTCCGCTCCTTCCCGCAGTCCCGTAAAGACATCCTGAAGGACCTGGTGGAGATGTGTCGTGGTGTCCAGCATCCGCTCCGAGGCCTCTTCCTCAGAAACTACCTGCTGCAGTGCACCCGCAACATCCTGCCGGACGACGGAGAGCAGGCAGAGTGAGCCACCTCAGAGGGTCGACCCACATTTGTGCCGCAGAGTGTCCGTGTGTTTTTAATAATCTGACGTTCTGAACTCCGCAGGGGGACAGAGGAGATGACCGGTGACATCAACGACTCCATCGACTTTGTCCTCCTCAACTTTGCCGAAATGAACAAGTTGTGGGTTCGGATGCAGCATCAAGGTCACAGCCGAGACCGAGAGAAGAGAGAGAAGGAGCGACAGGAGCTCAGGATCCTGGTGGGAACCAACCTGGTCCGGCTCAGCCAGCTGGAGGGCGTCAACGTGGAGAAATACAAACAGGTGTGTGTTTCTGTTGTTTCTGATAACTGTCATTATGAGATTAGATCCTCGCAGCAGCAATATTTATACACAGTTACACAATTTTGGTTCGTATTTCTCTGCAGATCGTTCTTCCTGGAGTCCTGGAGCAGGTTGTGAACTGCAGAGACTCGCTGGCTCAGGAGTATCTGATGGAGTGCATCATTCAGGTAGACTAAAAGGTTTTATTATTCTAATAACTTTATTTATATAGCACCGTTAAAACAGAGTTTACGAAGTGCTTTGACAGATAGAGCAAAGCAGAAGCAAAAGGGGTTACATGCAGAAGAACTTAAAAATATGAGCCAGACATTAATAAAACAGGCCAAACAAAAGAGAGAACAATTACAGAACAAAAATAACAACAGCAACGAGCCAAACCAGTGCGAGTAAATGCTGTTTGAAGAATATTAGCAGAGAACACAGAAATAATTGCACTGATAGTAGAATTAAACACGATCGAGGCAGAATAAAAAAATAAATCAAAAGATACAATAAAATACAAACTAAAATATGTGTTTTATTGTCATCACATTTCATTTACTTTATTTAGGACAAAACACCTTAATCAACATTTCTGTAAATGTGCCAGTGTGTTTTGAAACCTGTAAACTGATCAAATTCACGTAATAACGAGACAAGACACCATAAAGACAGCAGCAGTACGATACAAAACTGTAGCACAGCAGCAGTACATAGCATTTTTACAAAAAATAAGCTGTGCATGCAACATGACGCAACAGCACACAAGTAAACATAACATGCAGACATGCAGAGCAACAAGAAACAGCAGCAGACAGAAGCAGAGATAAAGCACTAGAGTCATAACGTAATACCGTTAATAACATGCTAAAAGATGCAGTTTGGGTTTCCAGGTTTGCACAATGAAATCTAATGAAAATGAAATCTATAATATAAACAATACATGATGCATATGAAAGTATAGTTCACAGTACTGTATAAAAATGTGTGTTTTTGAGGTGTTGCAGTACACTGGTTTTGACAGTAACAAATACTGACATTTAAAAATGAAATATTGATTATGTCAATAAGTCATATTTGTATTTATTTATGTTATCTATATCATATTTCATAAATTATCCAGTGCCTTTTACAAAATTTCCATTTCTTTTCACATACTTGTAAAGATCAAAGGTAAGTCCTCTTCTCCTGACATGAAATGGTTTTGTGTTTGAAGGTTTTCCCCGATGAGTTCCACCTTCAGACCCTGAACCCTTTCCTGCGTTCCTGCGCTGAGCTCCATCAACACGTCAACGTCAAGAACATCATCATCGCCCTCATCGACAGGTACGGCTCCACTCACTGTGAAGTCACAGTATCTTCGCAGGTTTTTGTGTTGGGGACAATATAACTGTTTTTTTTTTAAGTAAAAATTAAAATTACTTCATTTGCAAATGCGACGGTTATGCATCGTTACTATCTCAACAGTTTTCTCCAACGACTGCATCTTTGAGTCATTTCACTGCATAAAGCGTATTGATCGCTCAGCCAGTTTCTCTGTCCCTCTATTCATAATCAGACTACCGCTGCGCCTGTCACACTCACAGCGACAGGGAACATCACGAGACGAATTTTACCCAATATTTATTAACGGTTTTATAGTTCAAGTCGAGCTATGTCAGTGTCGGTGTGCTGCATTAGAACACAAGAGGCGCGTGGTGTTATTTGTGACAGGAAATGGGGGCTAATGCAAAATGACAAAGACACTTCAAATATTTTTTTAATCACTGAGGA
The DNA here is from genome assembly GCF_026936395.1 of Plectropomus leopardus. Classification (NCBI taxonomy): domain Eukaryota; kingdom Metazoa; phylum Chordata; class Actinopteri; order Perciformes; family Serranidae; genus Plectropomus; species Plectropomus leopardus. The sequence goes on along the minus strand of NC_142176.1, from coordinate 2,534,379 downwards.
GGGAGTCATATTTTTTGTTTTGGCTTAAATTTAAATGGTTGTATTTTCGGACATGTCTGCGCGCTGGAGCGGGCTGTCGACATTCTATCGACTACATCTCATATTTCAAACGAGGAAAGGTTATGTAGCAATTGATAATTTTATCGTTTTATCGCCCAGCCCTATATATATAGATATATATACTTTTTTTTTTTTTTACGCCAATATTGGCTCTGATAATGCTTCACACCATGATGTAATCCCTGTAATTCTGACTTAAAAAAAACCAACTCATGATTTAAAAAAAAGGGCCTAAAAATATTGCAATTTGCATCACAATTTTTAAAAAGCTGCTGCAAAATCCTGCACTTCAGGTCGCAGCAATCACAAAAACAGCCCGAGCAAAGCTGGAGGGACCGTAAAACGGACCAGGATCCATGAATACTATGAAAAAGTAATAAAGTGAGTGAACATGTAATTTACAAACGTCCTCTATGCAGGAAAAACGCTGTTCCTCTGTAATGAGTCTTTGACCTGAACAGTGGGAATGCTGTTAGATCTCCTCTGCGTTGTGTTTTTCAGACTGGCTCTGTTTGCTCATCGAGAGGACGGCCCCGGCATTCCAGCTGAAATCAAACTGTTTGACATCTTCTCTCAGCAGGTGGCCACTGTCATTCAGGTACGCAACATTAAATGAACCAGTTCAAAACGCACACACTGGATAATATAAACAATACATTATGCATATGAAAGTATTTTTCACAGTACTGTACACACTGGAACCTCACAGTCTCATTCACACGGGATTTATTCCTTACAGAGTGCTGAAGTGATTTTTCAATGATCTGCCATTTTATTTCTATCAGGAGTATGTGTCTTTTTATATTGGATTTAGGGATGGTAATCAATCATTAAGAATTTAATCTTAAATTAACTGATTGTTAATTTGAACAATAATTGATTAAGGAAAGTGCTGACAGTTTGCATCCCTAACTGGATTTTTCTGCAGCCTGTTTTGACATATTTTTGAAAATTGTGTCTCCACTTTTTTCTTTCTCCTCCTTCAGTCTCGACAGGACATGCCGTCAGAGGACGTGGTGTCCCTCCAGGTGTCTCTCATCAACCTGGCCATGAAGTGTTACCCCGACCGAGTCGACTATGTGGACAAAGTCCTGGAGAGCACCGTGGAGATCTTCAACAAGCTCAACCTGGAACAGTGAGTCCCTGAAGTCCCGACACACTGAAAGAATAAGAATTGTCCCGGTAACAGTGAAAAAACGTGAGACCCAAAAAAGGACATGACCATAGAGAGGACCTAAAAACAGAAATGTGGAGGGGACAGTCAAGAGAGAGGCGGTAGATTGTTGTTGTTTTTTTCCATTCATATTTTTTAAAACTTTCTTCACTTAACAGTGTCACCTATGGTCATTAAATCACATGACTCATACATATAAATAGAAAACAAGAAATCACTAATAATAATAATAATAATAATAATAATTATAGTTTGTTTTTTTTATTGAGCATTAAATGAGCAGTCAAAAAAAGCACATCGTAGCCATGATCATTCAGTCAAAGTATGCAGACAGCTACAAACAAACAGATAACCAAAAAAAGAGAGAGAGAGAGAGAGAGAAAAAATAAAAATACAAGTGGCCATTCAGGAACAAGGGTGCATAGAAATTCATCATAATAATAATAATACAATTATATAAACAGAATTAAGCTGAAACAAACAAAAAAACAATGAAAAAATTAAAAATACATGAATAAATAAAAGAAATTTAAAAATCCATATTCCTGCATGTACAGTGTGTGCACCATGATCTACTCTGATCTACAAACAGGAGTTTAGTTCTCCTGTTAAAGTGTATAAACGATTTGCAGTTCACTTCACCATCTGTCCGTTTCAGCCGTTTATTTCGAGTCGTCTCTCCACTTTGCCGCATTTTCAATTCCATGTAAACCTTCTTATCACAAACGTGATCCCAGATAAGACAGAAAAGGGTTTGTAATTAGTGTTTTAATACACTCTTTGCCTCAGACGCTTTCACACATTTATGTCACACTCTCCGCCGTCTTCGCTCCCCCAGCATAGCGACCAGCAGCGCCGTGTCGAAGGAGCTCACCCGGCTGCTGAAGATCCCGGTGGACACCTACAACAACATCCTGACGGTGCTGCAGCTGAAGCACTTCCCCCCGCTATTCGAGTACTTTGACTACGAGTCACGCAAGAGCATGAGCTGCTACGTGCTGAGCAACACGCTGGACTACAACACCACCATCCTGGCACAGGAACAGGTCAGACTCCGAAACACAGAGGCAGCGCGTTTCATCACGCGCGTTCATTGTCCGTCATTTTTACACACTGAAACTCTGCCATAATCTCTTACACCATTTTTATTTAATTTTTAATAATAAAAAGTCATTTAAATAGCATTTTTAATGATAGACATATTTAATATTCATTAAATGTAATATATAATATTCATTTATTATTTATTATTCATTGTAATGTTAAGTCATTTTAATAGAATTTTATTGTATTTTTCTAAGTGATAACAAGTCATATTTAATAGCATTTAATTTCTTTTTTTATGTTAAATAGACATTTAATATTTAATATCCATTTTCAATGATAGGTCACATTTAATAGAATATTTTATTTTTTTTTTACTAGTGATAGTAAATCATATTTAATAGCTTTTAATATTTATTTTTTTAAGACAATAAGGCGTATTAAATAGCATTTAATTTTTTAATGATAGACATATTTAATATTTACATATTCATTTTTAATGGTCAGAAGTCATGTTTAATCGAATTTTATTGTATTTTTAAAGAAAATAAGACAATTTATTTTACAGTTTACTCGGACATGGAGACAAAAATATAATAATATACATATAGATTTTTTTTTTTAACTCTTTATGTTCCGCTGAATCCTCAGCTCTTTTCAGCTCTGAAATTGATATTTTAAATGTCATTAAGTACTCAAACTTCAAAAGAAAATACTACTTCAGCCCTTTGAAACTTTAGCTGAAAAACATCGGGAGAATGTAACGTGCAACTTAACAAAACGTGGCCCTAAAGTTAGCAAAAAATAGTTAAAAAGTTACTATGTGAAACAAAGGTTTTAAAAAAAAAAAAAAGGTTTTAAAAAAAAAAGGAGCTTAAAAAGTGCTGAAAATTTAAAAATATTTTTTGTAAACAAATCAAACCAAACTGCTCAGTTTTCAAAGGATTAAATATCTTTAGAAAGACATCTGAAAGCAGCAAAAGAAACCTGATGTCGATCCAGGTTTTAAAGGGTTAATTGTGACCGTCTGTCTCTTGCTTGAGCGCCATATTTGACTCGTCTCAGTCCGTCCAATCAAACCTCCTTCCTCCCTGCTGTCTCCAGGTGGACGCCATTTTGAACTTAGTATCCACGCTGATCCAGGACCAGCCAGACCAGCCGGCCGATGATCCAGATCCGGAGGACTTTGCTGAGGAGCAAAGCCTCGTGGGTCGTTTCATCCATCTGCTGCACTCTGACGATCCGGATCAACAGTATCTGGTGGGTTTTTCATTCAGCATTCAAACAGTCAGTGAGCTGCAGACATCGTGCTGCTGCTTTACTTTAAATGACAGAATATTTTTGGAAATCATGCTGTTTTGTTTCTTTTTTAAAGTATTTTTCCGAACCTCGTCTTATTTATAATTACACACCGTTCATTGAGCCTCGTGCAGAAACGTTCTCTTAAATTTCTCCTATATTTTCCTGTAATTTTCCTGTAAGAGAAAATATAAGAGAAGTGAACTTCAGATTCACCAAACGCTCTGAACCACCCAAATCTGCTCTGAGCAGGTGAGCTCAGTGATGACTCCCTCTGATCGTAAGTCACCTGTCCGCTCAGGTAACGCCCCCCAAACACCATAAAAGGGCAGGTTTAGTGCCGTGTGCAAAGACTCCGACGCGTGAAAAAGACTGAGGACATGACGCCAAAAAAAGGCTGAAAGAAGAAGTGAAACTGAAATTCAGTTTAATAAGCTTAAACAAAGTAAATATGATTTTAGGGAAATGCATTGAAGTATTAAAAGTAAAAGTACACACGCACAAAGGTTCAAATAAATTAAATCAAAATATTCAGAAGAAAAAGCAGCAAGTCCTCAAACACAGTGAAGTGTTTTTTGCATTAATAATGTGTTAAACAATGATTAAAATAGTTGACCGGTAATTTTCTAATTGAATAAATGATTCAGTATATTTTCATACTTTTGATTTGTGCGTAAAAATCGTAATTTTTAAAGTGGTTATCTAATAATAAAAGTGGAGTAAAAAGAACAATATTTCCCTCTGAAGTGTAGAAGTCAAACGTGGCGTTTGATTAAAATACTCAAATAACATAAAAGTCCCTCAGATTTGTACTTGAATACAGTTTGAGTAAATGTACTTAACTGAAATTACAGTAACTGGGATCAATGCACCGAATATAGTCGTATTTGTTTAGCCCTGAAATGTAATAATCCAGTCATTATTATTACTCTAAAACATTTCAGTTTGAATAAATGATATTTATGCATTTTTTTTTAATGTTTCTTAAATATAAAACTCATTTTTTCATGTGTTGGACAACAGTTAATGGTCTGAAAATGAGATGTTTGTCTGGTTACTTTCGACCGCTCGGAAAATTTTCTCTTTAATCTGAGAGAAAAGCAAAAATAAGAAGACTTTGGTGACTCCCCAAAATGAATGAGCACTAACAACATGAGGAAAAATCCTGGACACGTGCGTAAATAAGAGAAAATGTATTCATATATTGTTTCTTGCGTGAGGTGCATTAATTTACAGAAATGACTTGAAACCAGAATCTTTTTTTCTTGATATTTCTGTAACTTTGTTATTGATGGAGCAGGCTGTGTTCGCTGTCGTCGCTGTTGTTTATTAACGATCTGGTTCGCGGTCAGATTCTGAACACGGCTCGGAAACACTTCGGCGCAGGCGGAAACCTGAGGATTCGTTACACGCTGCCTCCTCTGGTGTTCGCCGCGTACCAGCTGGCCTTCAGATACAAAGAAAACTCCTCAGCGGTGTGTAGAAATACTTTTTTACTAAATCTTACATTCTTTTACTTCACCTTCTGTCCTTCCTGTTAACCAAAATCCGTCTCCCATCAGGACGACAAGTGGGAGAAAAAGTGTCAGAAGATCTTCTCCTTCGCCCATCAGACCATCAGCGCGCTTATCAAGGCGGAGCTCGCTGAGCTGCCTCTGCGACTCTTCCTGCAGGGGGCGCTGGCTGCGGGCGAGATCGGCTTCGAGAACCACGAGACCGTAGCTTATGAGTTCATGTCGCAGGTATGTGACGGCGTTTTAAATAAAAACTGCCTCTGAGTCTGTGGAGGATTCAGGCTCACGCTGTTTATACAGGCTGCAGAACAAGCAGCCGTTTACGCGGCACGAGTGTTGATTTCACCGCCGAAAATGATTAATCAGCAGCCTTTTTTTCCACGAGGAGAGTCGCCGTGCTGTATGTGAGCAGTCAGCGCCGTTTTCATCAACAGCTGGAAGTTTAGACCGAAACAGCAGCTCTGTTAGGACCCGAGGTTCGACCTCCAGACGAACACGTTTCAGATTCAGACAGAATTCAGGCTTTATTATTATCTTTATTATTATTTATATTTCTGCTGATAGTGAGATCAGTAAGTCAGAGTTTACAGTGAACGCGGAAACTAATCCCAGTCGTCTCATTTTAGTAATTTGTGGTGTTTGAGGCCATAAATAGATTTTGGGCTTTTCAAATTGAATTTTGGACCTTTTTTTTTTTCTTTATCTCTAAATATTTTTTCATACGACTTGTCACCGTGATTCTTATTTCTGGATTAGTTTAAATACCAACAAAACCAAAAACATAAAAAATGTCATGAGTTTTTGTCGACTAAAATGTTTCGATTTTTCATAGAAGAATAAAAATGACAAAAATGTGACTAAAACGAATAAACATTTTCATCTCCAGACTCGCTGCCACAGTCAGCGCTGCTTAAACTTTTGCTGCTGTTTGTCCTTTTGCTGTCGTCATAACAACGTTACACTTCTGTCCTGCGTGCACACTGCTGCTTTTTGATTGTTTTTGTGGATCCGTGTACACGACGATCATTCTCACAATTTTATCACAAAACGCAGATTTTTTTTTAAATGCGAAGATTTTCCCCATTTTAGTCGGGCCGTTCTCGTTCACACGTGGCCTAAAGTTTACAGGAGCACAGGTGTGAAAGTGACGCGGGTGAAGATAAACTCTCTGCAGCTGCCTAAACGATGTGATGTTTTAGCATTTTGTCTGGTTCATATTCCTCTCCCCCTCTTTGCTTCTCCATCCTCCGCTTCTGTAATCCAAAGCAAATTTCATTCCTGTGAAAACTCATTTGGCAATAAATCCTCTCCTGACTGTGATTCCAGGCGTTCTCTCTGTACGAGGACGAGATCAGCGACTCTAAAGCGCAGCTGGCGGCCATCACGCTGATCATCGGGACCTTTGAGCGAATGCGATGTTTCAGCGAGGAGAACCACGAGCCGCTGAGGACTCAGTGCGCGCTGGCCGCCTCCAAACTGCTGAAGAAGCCTGACCAGTGCCGAGCCGTCAGTATCTGCGCCCACCTCTTCTGGTCCGGACGCAGCACCGACAAAAATGGGGAAGAGGCAAGTCTGATAAAGTTTTATGTGCTTCTCATTCTTCTTTTTTTTGATAATTGTGTCTGTGTTGATGCATGTGTCCTAAATGTCCAGATTGTGTATTTGAGTGTAATCAGTGAATTTGCAGCTCAGCTCCTACAATAAGTCTAAAATACACTGTGGAAACTAAATAGTTACATTCAGACTGTTCAGGTCCAAAAATGCTCCATTGAAACCCATTCAAACTGACATTTTTGATCCCACAGCCATCAGAGCAGAAAAACAGGACTTGTATTATTTCTGGGTGTCATTCTGGGCTTTTGACTCTGAATTTGTCATTTTGACTATTTTCCACCTGATGAGGTCATTTTGACCATATTTGGCATATGGAGGAAATACATGCTATTTCCACTAGGTGACCTGTCACAGTCAATGTAGCTGCTGATCAGTGACATATCCCAGACTGTCAGCAGCTACACTCACACACTGACATATCCCAGACTGTCAGCAGCTACACTCACACACTGACAGATCCCAGACTGTCAGCAGCTACACTCACACACTGACATATCCCAGACTGTCAGCAGCTACACTCACACACTGACATATCCCAGACTGTCAGCAGCTACACTCACACACTGACATATCCCAGACTGTCAGCAGCTACACTCACACACTGACATATCCCAGACTGTCAGCAGCTACACTCACACACTGACAGATCCCAGACTGTCAGCAGCTACACTCACACACTGACATATCCCAGACTGTCAGCAGCTACACTCACACACTGACATATCCCAGACTGGGATCATTATTGAAAAATCTACTTAGCATGTAGTATATTGCAAATAATTCATTTTTGTGAGTTTTTTCATCTAAAATCACAGTGACAAAAATCTGGCATTTAAAAGTTTAAAATTCTGAAAATAAATGATTTTTTAAATTTATGATTTTGGCTGATGTTTGTTTAAAAATATAACTCAATGAAAGTAGAAAATAATATTAATGTCTACATTTTTTTAAAGCTTGATTTGGAAAGCTTATTTTGTGCACAGAGTGATACAAGTGTGTGTGATATTAAAGTGTGCCCTAAGGGTTAATTAGAAAAAGCCCTTGTCGTGCTTTTATTCATTTTGTATTAGTTTTTAATATGTTTTTTTGCTGTTTTTGGGGCTCTAACTGCGATGTAACGTCAACATGGGTTAGGGTTAGGGTTAGTTGTTTTATGTTTCGATCAACAACGATCATCTTTCATTAAAAATATATCTGACAGTTACGCAGCAAGTTTGCGTGATCATTAATCGATGTTGCCTCTTTAGATCCGTGACGGTAAGCGGGTGATGGAGTGTCTAAAGAAAGCCCTGAAGATCGCCAACCAGTGTATGGACCCGTCGCTGCAGGTCCAGCTGTTCATCGAAATCCTCAACAGATACGTCTGCTTCTACGAGAGGGAAAACGACGCGGTGAGACACTTCGAATAACAAACATTTACACGGTTAAATCCTCCGGGAACCCAGATCGCCAAAAACTTTCTTAACGTGTAATTCAAAAAGAATCGAAAATGATCAGACGTTCAAAGCCAAACTTTCAACACTGTCATTTTCGCTTTTTCACCTGAAGCTGGGCTGGTTTGTGTTTATCCCCGAACCGACTATAAACAAAGACTGTCCAAAATTCACAGTCAGCTTTCAATAATTTAACATGTTACACTGAAAGGTCCTTTCAGGACTGTTGTCCAATTTTAAGAGGTTTCTAATTTTTAAAACATTTCCAGGATTTAAGGACTTTTCTTTGATTTTAAAACGTTTTAAAGATTTTAGGACAATTCTTGGATTTTCTGACTATTTTAATATTTTGGAAGTTTCTTAGATTTAAGGACATTTCTTATATTTTTTTTTAAACTTTTTTAATATTTTAAGATGTTTTTAAGATTTTAGGACGTTTCTACTATTTTTGGATATCTGTCTGATTTTGTGATGTTTCAAAGATTGTAGGAGTTTTTTAGGACTTCTCTAGAAATTTAGGACGTTTCTCTGATTTTAGGATGTTTCTAGAAATTTAGGACATTTCTTGGAATTGAGGACTTTTTACTATCATTGGATTTTTATAATATTTTAGGACCTTTCTCAGAGTTTGAGACATTTCTTAGATTTTAGGACATTTCTACTCTTTCTGGATATTTTCTGATTTTAGGACGTTTCTCTAATTTAGGATGTTTCTAAGATTTTCGGATGTTTTTTTAGATTTTAGGACATTTCTGTTTGTGGGCTGTCTGTAGAAATTAAGGACATTTCTCTGATTTTAGGATGCTTCCGTAGATACTTAATGAGACACTAAACTTTGATATAATTTGTGCATTTTTATTGTTTTAAGCCACGTTTCCAGAAGCTTTACGACACGCTCGGTTTGTCATTTTGCCTCTGAACGATGTGAACGTCGTCCATAAAAACTGTGTCAGTGTCCCGCTCTGACTCTGTCCGTCCTCCTCCACCCAGGTGACTGTCCAGGTATTAAACCAGCTGATCCAGAAGATCAGAGAAGATCTTCCCAACCTGGAGGCGAGCGAGGAGACGGAGCAGATCAACAAACACTTCCACAACACACTGGAGCACCTCCGCCTGCAGAGGGAGTCCCCCGAGTCCGAGGGCCCCGCCTACGAGGGCCTGGTCCTTTAAAACGACGGCAGGTTGGAGGGATGTGAAGTCCATCCGTAGATGTTTCACTGTATTATGAATATACAACACGAGAACACACGAAACCCTCTCCTGTAGGCCGGGGATAAAAATAAATGTCAAGCGGAGCTAAAAGAACTCGTTTTATTATCCTTTTTTTTTTTTTTTTATCATTTCCTGCTCACTGTCCCTCGGCGGCAGAGCTGCTCTCTGCAGCAGCTCGGACATGTTATGTTTTAAGAAGCCGGAAACTCTGCACTTAGCTTCAGCGTGCACTCGTGGCGAGTCGTAGGCGCCTTTTCCTTTTCCTGCTTGACTAATCTTTATCATTTTGTCAATAGTAGACTGACTAGCTGTTGTAGGTGTTTCCTCTGAGCCGTCACCTGTTCACACCTTTCCATATCGAGACGTGAATGTACCCGCGTGAGCGTAACACAGCTACAGCCTCGAGTCGCGGTGCTCCAGCCGTGTCGAGCTAGTTTCCACCCCCGAATAGTCCGCGCTGATCTGAGGGACGGCTGAAAACAGGCCGGGACCAAACTAACTGAAGACCAGACGAACAGAAGCTTATGCAAACTTTGGCCTCGCAGGAGCGGCACTAAACTACATTTTGTCATTTAATAATTGTGCAGCTTTTTGCATGAACCTTAATTCATCCGCCATCCCCGCCGGGCTGCAACGAAATTACAAATAACCTCACACATTTAGTAACGTGCAGGCGGGGGACTTGTCCTATTTTTCCAGAGGAGCTTCTCATACTTAAAGGGATAGTTTGGATTCTTTGAAGTGGGGTTGTATGGGGAACAAGGGTTCATGGAAAACCTGGAAAATTGTTTTCCAGGCTTTGAGCAGTCGTTGAATAAGTAAAAAGCATTGAAAGTTATGGAAAAGTCTTTGAAACCTCAGCAAATCTGCTCGATTTCTTTCATAAACTGGAAGAAGGCAAAGAGCAACTTATAAGAAATTTGCAATAAATTAGTAAAAAGTGCAAGAAAATTACCTGAATATATGCAAAAAAAATTAAAAACCGAAACAAACAACAAAATGACCTGAAAAAATCCTTAAAATAATAATAATTCAGTAACGTGTAATTCTGATAATTAAGAAAATAAAAGTTTTCAATATTTTCAGTCTGTTAATTTGCTGAAATTTGCAGGACATTTCTTTTCATTTTGCTCATTGCTGTTTTTCAAAAGATATCAAACTAATTTGCTCAGTGCTCAAAATACCCAATCCAGGTTTCAAAAAATCACTAAAAGTCGTGGAATTTTGTCGTGTCAAATAAAGTTATTAGTAATCGTGCGTGAATAAACTTCCAGGTAATGTAACGTAACAGAAAATTTATTTTACGTGAAGTCGCTCTCATGCGCGTCGACGTATGACAGCGTTTTTCTATCGACACGTACGTTTATTCATTCCCTCCCTTCAGTGTGCCAGCTGAAATCATGTTCGAAAAACACCAGACAAGTAAAATAAAATACATACGAACCTCATACGCTTCCAAAAATCTGAACTGTCCCTTTAAGCATCTTTTTAATAACATCAGACGTGTCTCCGTCTCTCTGTGGACGCCACATTTCCTGTATTTTTTAGTTTCTGGACTGTTTGCAGACGGATGGACACGTTCAGACCTGCAGCGTGTGTCTGCATGCTTTAGTGTGCTCGTACTTTAAGGCCTGGTTTTCAGCTCCCTCACTAACTACAGTTATTTTTTTATGATTTCGGTGAATTCCCGTTGCTTGATGACACTGTCGTTTGGGATTGTGGGTGGGGGGGGCGCAGCTATTCCTCAGGATTGTTGACGAGTTGCCATACTGAGTACCTCATGATGTACACGTTTGCTGCAGCATCTGACAGTGTCTGCTGATCTCTTCTTTTCTTCGCTGTTCTTGTTGATTTGTCGGAGGCGGTTTGGACGACTTCCTCTCCCCTTTTAATTCTGTGTGTAAACCCACTTGTAAATCAGATAAAGAAAAGCAGATTAAATAGCAATTATCATTGTCATTTGCAGAAATAAAATTGAAATTAACAATACATGTTTGCATTTTGTTTGAGTTAATTTGATATATTGAGGGACTTCCATATCATACAATAATCTGTGTGATCTTAACTTTTACTCTGCGTGTGTTTCTTAAATTATCGCAACATAAATCTTAAGTTACTTAACGAAAAGTGTTGATATTTTTCAACTGAGACCCTTTTTTCTCATGTTTTGGTGTCGAAGTGACTAATGTTTCAAAAGTGGTCCAGTGAGCGAGAGCTGCATTCAGCGGCGAAAATTCACCATGAAAATAAAATGAGTCACACTGGGACTTTTTTGTACTTTTAGCATCAAAATAAAGCTTATTTAATTAAAAAAAAGTGTCAGTGAAGGATCCCCCACACCCCTGACAGAGGTCCTAGCTAAGTCCCTAATGTCCTAAAATCCTATAAATGTCCAAAATCCTAGAAATATCCTAAAATCATATGCATGTCCTTAAGTCTGAGAATTGTCCTAAAATCCTAGAAATGTCCAAAATTTCTAAAAAAAAAATAAATTCTAAAATCATATAAACGCCCTATGTGTCCCAAAGTGTCCCAACATGTTAATAAATTTCTAAAATCATAAATGCCCTAAGAAGTTAGAAACTGCATTAAATCTTAGAAATATCCAAATTTTCTAGAAACATTATAAAATCATATAAACAGCGTAAAATCAGAGAAATGTCCTAAAATCCTGGAAACTTCTTAAAATCCTAGATATCCCCTAAAATCCTAGAAACTTCTTAAAATCCTAGAAACATCCTAAAATTCAAGAAATGTCCAAAAAATTCTATAAACATCCTAGAATTTAAGAAATGTAATTTTAAAAAATCCTAGAAACTTCTTAAAATCCTACAAATGTTTTAAATTCCTGGATGTTTCCTAAAGTCCTAAATCTGTCTTAAAATGAATTGAAATGTCCTAAAATCCAAGAAATGTTTTTGTTTTTTTAAAAAAATTCTAGAAACATCTTAAAATTTTAGAAATGTTTTAAAATCCTAGATATTTCCTAAAGTCCTAAAACTGTCGAAAATTCCTAGAAAAAAATAACAAAAAACAAACAAACAAACAAACAAACAAAAACAAAAAACTACTACTACTAATTACTAGAAACTACTTAAAATTCAAGAAATGTCCTAAAATCTTACTAAAATGAATGGGGCTTCTGCGACTGGCCCCTGGCCTCCTGTCATTTAACAAAAGTGGCCCCCAAACAAAGCACGTTTTGTCTCCGTGCTCTACGCCCCTGATGTTGACAACCAGACTGTGAAGTCTGATATTTACTCTTTTTCTGCGGGAGCGTGAACGCACCGCGGCAGCAGCAGCAGGAGTCTGTCTGCGCATGCTCGCAGTTTTAGCTCTATCACTGGACTGTAACGTCTGTGTGTGTATGTGTGTGTGACAGAGAGTGTGTGTGTGCGTGTGTGTGTGTGTTGCTAAACGGTGTGTTGTCCCCTCTCACCGCTCTGTGTCTCCGGGCCGCCGGTGTTCGTGTCTCTGGATCGGGTCTACAGCCGTCCATGAGTCCGGGACTCGAGTTTTAAGCTCCGCTCAGCTTTCGGCGAGTCGCCGCAGGAAACGGATATGTCGGCGAATAAAACAAAGAAAGTCAAAATGGCCACGAAATCTTGTCCTGAATGCGACCAACAGGTGAGGGGGACACGTTTCCCACTTCTGGACATCGTTGCTGGTTTTGAGCTCTTTGTATTGTTTGTAATGTTGTCGGTGAGAGACACATTTAGCGCCATTGCTGTCCTCTTCAGAGACAGGATGTCTGTCTGTGTGCGCCGCGTTAAACCTCAAAATCACCAAATTTCACTCTGACGACCAACAACTTTACAGAAAGCCTAAATGTCCCCAAAAATCTCGATTTTAATGCACGTATGTACACACATTTCACTGCACAAGCCTACATGTAAAAGCCTGTCTCGGTTTTATGATCTTTATGTAAATCTGCGCTTTAAAATGGTAAATATTTGCTGTTGTGGTGAGCCCGTGAAGCGCAGCGCAGCGCACAGTTTAACGCTTTAAAAGTGAAAATAACACAAGCGCGAAAACCACTTTGGTGAGTTTCTGTCCCGAACTGAAGATTTGTGCAAATTTCATCCAAATATAGGACCTTCAATTATTTCACAGCATGTCAGTTTGCCCATAAGCATAAAGACATCACATTTTTAACATTTTTGGATGGACTTTGGCACAGTTGTTTACCCCCGAGTTACTATTTATGGTGGCCCCGAGGGTCAAAACAACATTTCTCAAAGCACAAAAACATTTCACAAAAAAAAAAAAAAATTCACAAAACAAAATTTAACTAAAAACATTCCTCAAAAGAAAACATCTCACAAAATGCAAAACTTCATAAAACATTTCTCAAAATCTAACAAAATAAAATAAATAATATAAATAATAATAATGAAACATTTGAAAACAAATAAACAAGCCAATGTAAACACATTATTGAAAACAACATATAGATACTGTGACTTTGTTGAATGTGTTTCTCTGTTCTGTAGTGTGTGTGTGTGTGTGTGTGTGTGTGTGTGTTTGTTTGTGTGTGTGTGTTTGTGTGTGTTTGTGTGTGTGTGTGTGTGTGTGTGTTCATTCAGATTGATCTGTTCTTGTTTTTTTCTTGAATATTTAATTCTTGTTTGATTAGATCAAGGTGTGTATGGTGAATATTGGGTCAGAAATTTTGAATATTCATGTTTAAAATTAAGTTTATATATATATATATATATATATATATATATATATATATATATATATATATATATATATATATATATATATATATATACTGAATATATCCAAATGGGCATTCTGGTGTTGTTTTTCTTGCTCATATTTTATTTTGTTCGCCCATTCAATTCAACATTTTTAAACAACGATTTTAATAACTAAACCACATTTTGCTCAAAAGAAGAAAAGGCATTTTAATGTGCTGATTTTATCAGCTTTGGTCAAATCTCATATTTAAAAATAGGAGAAATTAAATCTCCTGTTCGACTCTGCAGATTCCCGTGGCGTGTAAGTCCTGCCCGTGTGGCTTCGTGTTTATTAGCCGAAAACTCCTAAACGCCAAATTAAATGACCGCTCCTCTCCAGCCATAGCAGGTAAGGATGTATATTACATGTATAATATATGCATATTATTTGTATATTAGCTCATTGATTATGCTGAAAACAGTGTGCGACCTGGTGTTTGATGTTTGCTGGATTCTTCTAAATGTTTGTTAAGCAAAATAATTTTCATTCTGATAATATTTCAGTGCTGTTATTTATTCTGTACAGTCTGTTTACATCTATAACCCCCCCATCATTTATTTAATTTAATTATTCTATTGGTTTTTACTCTTCTTTTGATGATTATGAATTATTATTGTTGTTGTCATAATTGTTTGATTATTTAATGTTCTTATTTCATTGTTTTTTTCTTATTATTATTATTTTTGCTATGTTTTGTTATTTATTTTCTTCTTTTTATTTTTATTAATTATTATTGTTATTGTTTAATTATTGAACTTTTTATGTTATTGTTTTTTCTTCTTTATATTGTTGTTTAATATTTTTGATTTATTGTTTTTTATATTATCATTGTTTTATTCAGTTGTATTGTTTTTATAGTTTTTATTATTATTATTATAATTATTATTGTTATTGTTGTTGTTATCATTATTACACATTGTGCGGAGCTTAAAAACATTATTAAAGAAAGAGTCAGTAACGACAGATCTCGGTGGTTCATTGTTTATTTTCGGTGTTTTCTGCTTCAGACAAGCTGGACTTTAAGCGCAGGAGGACGGAGCGGATTCGGCGAGAGCGGATCGACTCGTCTTTAACCAGCGACATGGAGAACAAGAGGAGACCTCGGGCCAACAGCCAATCAGATCCCATCCGCAGGGGGCGGGGCCGACCGAAAACTGTGGGGCTGAAGAAACAGGAAGAGGACAAAGGTAAAAATAAACAAATCAATAAATAAGTGACTGTTTTCAGTTTCGTGCTGTCGGTCCGTAAAGGGAGAGTTCAGATCTTTTAACGTGAAGCTGTGTGAGATATTTATGTTACAGACTGAAGAAGTCTGTCGACACTCGTACGAAAGTAAATCTGTTACATCTGAATCTGAAATTTGAAAGCTGTTGAATTCTAGCCCTGAAAATGTCGATAGTCGAGTATCCGCAGCCCCGACAGAGGTCCCAGCTCAGCCCCGAATGTCCTAAAATCCAGAAAACGTCCTCATATCCTACAAATGCCCTTAAATCCCAAAAAAATCGTTGCAAAATCTGAGAAATGCCCTAAATCCCAGAAACGTCTTAAAACCATATAAATGTCTTACATCCTATACATTTCCCGAATTCCTAGAAATGTCACAAACATTTTAGGAACATTCTCAAATCCTACAAGTGAGCTAAAATCCTTGAATTCCTAAAATCTAAGAAATGTCCTCATGTCCTAGAAACACGTGCGGGTCTGCTGCGACTGGCCTCCTGTCATTCTGTAAAAGTGTCCCCCAAAACAAAGCACATTTAGTGCCCCTGCTATACAGATAATAAAAATGCATTTCTTTTTTCCAGGTGATTATACACAATAGAAAACATATTTATTTTATTTTATTTTATTCTGATTTATTTTTTATTGTATTTTATTTTATTTTATTTTTTATTGTATTTTATTTTATTTTATTTTTTATTGTATTTTATTTTATTTTATTTTTTATTGTGTTTTATTGTATTTTTTATTTTATTTAATTTATTTATTTATTCTGCTATATTCCCTTGAATCCTACAAACGTGACCTTTAACTTGTCGTTGTGTCGGCAGAGAAACAGGAGAAGGAGGTGGACGTTTACGCCACTCTGTCCGATGAGAAGGCCTTCGTGTTTTCGGTGGCTTTGGCTGAAATCAACCGCAAGATCCTCGGTCAGAGACTCATCCTATAGACGGACGCTCAGAGGACATGTCCGAGGAAACGACAAAAATCAGACATCAAGAGGACGACCAAAGAGGGCAGGAGAGGCTGCGCGTGAACTTTGACCTGGAATCAAAAACCTGTTTTTCCGCTGAAAGAAATCGCAGCTCTTCAACAACATGAGTGAACACGGCAAACACGCACAGACGTGTTTTTGGACTAAAATCATGTGTGATGTCATGAACCTGGAAAATAAGGAATATACGTTTTTTCCCGACAGCTCTGTAAATAAAAACATCCGAACGTATAAATACTGAGACGCTCTGAAGATCTCGACGTCTGAACTCGTTAAATTTAGGAAACGAAAGAAATAAAATGACTGTTATGACGAAAACATCCTCAACAGACTTTTCACTTTCACTTCACTCGTGTTTCCCCGAAAAAAACACGAAACTGAGACAGAGACCGGCGGTGATTTAAAAACACGCCGTCATTCGTTACACCTCACACCTCACACCTCACGCCTGCGCGGGTTTTTAATATTTACCTTCATAGATGATGTAAAGTCGACTTATTTAAGATGAATTTTATCTCATTTTGAATTTGGATAAACTACAAAATAAAACTGTAATTAACTGCAGATCTTTGTCAAAGGAAAACAGGAGGACAAATATTTATCAGACGTGACGTAAAACTGATGTAGTGAATCTGTTTTCTTATAAAATAAAATAAATTTTATCAATCTGTTCGACTTTTATTTATTTAGATATTATTGGTGGTTAAACTGCAGAGCCCGGCAGGTGCCGTGGATGTGTGTGTGTTTTTTTATGTGCGCACAAATTACTAAATTTAATACTCGTATTTTAGTAAGACGCACGCACGTATAAAAAACACCATAAAAAACCCACATCCATGTCCCCTCCTGCGCTCCATAATTAACCCTTCAAAACCAGAGCTAGATTTCTTTCAAAAATGTGAAAAAAGCAACGAGCAATTAAAGAAGAAAATTACCCAAAAATAAGTAAGAAAAATTATTAAAAGTACAAGAAAATTTCCTGGAACCTTTTAATAAATAAAACAGATGATTTCAAAAAAGAGAAATAAAAGAAAATCGAAAAAAACGAAATGACCAAGCAAGAATGTTAAAAATTTGACTTTTGTAACATATTTTTAAATGTTGAATTATGATAGCTGTAAATATAGTTTTTCCCCAGTT